>NC_091348.1:25059775-25069775 GCF_038502225.1 Cherax quadricarinatus
TGCCGCAAATCTGTGGGAAAGATTGCAAAACATGAGGAGGTTAATAACATTATGAAAAGGAGCCTCACAACAGCCGGATGCCCAGCAGTAAGGGAGCCACCCCAACTATGCAGATTTGATGGCTGCCAAAAGCGTCCAGATGGTATCACCCTTCAAGCCTGGACAGACGGCAAGCAGGTGGTGTGGGACTACACATGTGCATCTACCTTGGCTGATACCTATCTCCAATACACCAGGGAGGAAGGAGGGGAAACTGCCAGCTTCAGGGCGTGTCATAAGTCTAGAAAATACGAAGGAATTGCCCATCATTATATGTTTATTAACATAGGCTCAGAGATCCTTGGCTCATGGGGAAAGAATGCATCTAAGTTCCTTAAGGAGCTAAGCAAAAGACTCATCAGGGTAGCTAGGGATCCCAGGGCAGCTAGTTTTCTGTTCCATCGACTCAGCGCTGCTGTTCAGAGGGGTAATGCCTGCTGTATTTTGGGCACGCGCCCCAGTTCTGAAGAGCTGGATGAGATTTTCGCATTATAATCAGTGACAAACACGTAACAATATGTACTAGACATGTATCTCTCACTCCTCATGTACTCTATATGCCATCTTTATATTAACAATGTATCTCTTAAACCTTTTGTACCATATTATGTAATAAAATATACCTATTGGTAAAAAAAGTGACAGGATGGGGTGGTAGGGGAAGTGGAACATATTAAAGAATTCTTTGACACATCGAAATATTGTTTTTATATTACAATAAT
The DNA here is from genome assembly GCF_038502225.1 of Cherax quadricarinatus. Classification (NCBI taxonomy): domain Eukaryota; kingdom Metazoa; phylum Arthropoda; class Malacostraca; order Decapoda; family Parastacidae; genus Cherax; species Cherax quadricarinatus. The sequence goes on from NC_091348.1 coordinate 25,060,537, forward strand.
GTGAATATTTTTATATTTTACTGACCCCTAACTTAGAAACCTTATTATTATTATTATTAAAGATTAGCCGGTATTCTCCCGGCCCGGGCCTTGTCCAAGTGGTGGCCCGGCCTTGGCTCCCTCTTTAGGGAGTGTCTGAGACCTAAGTCTCCCATGGGAGGAGGCACAAGTGCCTCCTCATCTTTGGGACCAACTGTCCCCAGGCCTAGCCACAAGCTATGCCTCTCTGGTCTGTCATCCCCGCCTCAAGGGGGCTAATGGGAATGACAGTCTTATGAGCTAAAGGCTCGGGCTCAGGCACCTACCCTACCCTAGAAGGGCTGGGCATGGTGTCGATTTAGAAACCTTATCTAACCTCAGTTAAATTAATCATTTTTTAGTTAGTTTTTTTTTAGTCTGGGGAAATGTTATGTTAGTGGGATGGATTGTGAAGGACCTGCCTAGTATGGGCCAACAGGCCTGCTGCAGTGTTCCTGCTTTCTTATATTCTTATGTTCTTAAATTCTGCTATTTTCCTTATGTAAATTTAAACTCATTTAATATTAAAATCAATGTTAAATATATCTTTCGTTATGCTGAGATTGAATTTCGCGGAGTTACTTCTGAAACAAATTTTATCTCTGCTTATTCGGCAGTGGACAGTGTTGATTTTTTGGGGGTTAAGCTCGCCTAAGTTTGCTTTTATTAACTTCATCAAATCCTGCCACATGCAGTTAACTTCGTAAGAGATTTTGGAATGCTTAACAGGCACGTAAATTCCCATGGTATAACTTAACAAATAGACCCCTGACTGTCTTCAAGAAGGCACTGGACAGGCACCTAAAGTTAGTACCTGACCAACCGGGCTGTGGTTCGTACATCAGCTTGCGTACGGCCAGCAGTAACAGCCTGGTTGATCAACCCCTGATCCACCATGAGGCCTGGTCTCAGATTGAGCCGCAGGGGCGTCGACCCCCGAAACCCTCTCCAGGTGAACTCCAGGTATGAATTAAGGAAAGATCCTGGACTTCACCTTACGAAACAAAGCAAATGTGATAATAATTATGGACACGGTAGATTATAGTGGAAAAATGAAAATGTTATTAGAAGACGGAGGAAGTTACGTCCCTCTAACAAGTCGCAGACGGGCGACATTATATACAAATCAATAACAGAAAAAATATTCAGGGAGTAACTTCTAAGTATCCCTTCGGGGATACCTAATTTTTACTCCAGTTATACATTAGTAGGTATCTATCTAGCTATAATCTCTATGATTTAGCTATTTATATCAAATTTATCTATATTAGGTCTATATTCTCAGTCTATCAATCTATAAATTATATTTCTTTCTATAAATCTCCTATACATCTGTCTATATTTCATCTCTGTAATTCATCTTCCTATAATCCATTCATCAATAATCCTTCTGCCGAAAACCCATCCATAATGCAATAATAAATAATCCGTCTATCTATAATCCATCTATTTACACTCCAGTTATTTATATTCCATATATTTCATTTACGTTTCATTTATGTATAATCTGTCTATATATATACTATATAACACATCTATAATCCATCATATTATTCTCTCATAATCGGCACTTGACAACAATATCAATTAAAATTTCTGCCAATTAATTGTATCAGTCTCAGATGGATTAAGTGAGTGTTGACGTCAGAGACTGTTTGCTGATTGGTTCAGTCTTTTTAGCCCAGTTGACCAATCAGTAGCTAGATTTTCATTGACTGCTTGGTGACTGGTGCAGTCTTGTTAACTTAGGTGACCAATCAGTAGCTAGCCTCTTATTGCTGATTGGTGCAGTCTTGTTAACAGAGGTGACCAATGAGTAGCCTTTTATGTTATATTTGTGTGTTTTTTTTTGTTGTAGCCTAATATAACCTAAGTCCAAAACTAATCTAACCTAAGACACGTCTCTGACCCAGCAGAGGCTGTAAACATCTTCAAAGACATCCGGGAAAACATATTCCAGCCACATCCTCCAGATCCTGCTGTACTTGCACACACATCTGACATTGAACGTTGGGTCTCTACCCACGATGATCTAACCACTCCTGACCCTATCATCTCCCAAAATTCTCTCTCCTCCACTCATTCTCTTAACTCTCGTTTCACTGTCGCTGATGTTCATTCCCTTTTAACCCGTCTTCCCAAGAAACCGCCTGGCGCTTCTGGCCTCTCACATTCCGTCCTTCGCCATCTTCCATTCTCTGTTGCTTCTGCTCTTATTGATCTCTTCAATCCTTCCCTTGCATCTGAGTACTTCCCACCATTCTTTAAATCTGCTACAGCTTGCCTTATCTCTAAACCTGGTAAAGACCTGACCTAAGAACTACAGGCCCATAAGCCTGCTAGAAATCTTGGGTAAGACTTTTGAGCGACTTATCAATATAACACTCAGAACTCACCTTGAGACAAATAACCTGAATTATTCACTAAGCGTCAATTTGGATTTCGGCAACACCGCTCTATAAGGGACGCTTTAAACATTATCCTGAACTATATTCGCATAAACAAAGCCCAGGACAGCTCTACCGCCCTTTGTGCCAAAGACGTTGGAAAGGTCTTTAATACTGTTTGGCACGATGGTTTAAAGTATAAACTTTGTATCTCCTTTGCTCTCCCTGTTAATATGACTAAATTATTATGCAGCTACCTGGATGGCCGAACTATACGCATAAAGTTCAGGGACAAATATTCTGACTACTTCACTCTTCATGCAGAAGTTCCACAAGGCTCTGTGCTTTCTCCTACACTCTATATTCTCTACACTAATGACTTGCCTGAACCTTTATACCAAAACACACTCACAATCTCCTATGCAGATGACATTACACAACTCACCGCACATGAAAACACTAGGTTCCTAACACACAGGACACAACGCGAGGTCGACAGGATTACTGCATGGGAACTGTTATGGCGCATTTAGACAAATCCCATTAAGTCTAAGATCACTTTTTTTATATAGAAGGCGTGGTGTCCCTGCTCCTGACGTCCTCGGAACCAACACCTCACGCATTCCAATCCCATGGTCCCCTTCTCCAGATGTCCTAGGAGTTACCCTTGACACTAGGTTGACTCTCAAACAGCATATCGCATCTAAGACTACCGTGGCCGGAATTGCACTCTCACAGCTTTACAAGCTGAGGGGTGCAGATCCTTCATCCAAGCTCCACCTATATAAAGCTCTTATTAGGCCTCTCATCACTTACGAACAAGGACATTCTGCTGTTGACTCTCGCCCTGGCAGGTCATAGCAGCTCTCCTTACTTACTTGCACAGTATCCCTAAGATCCCCGTTGGGGAGGGGAACCTCTACCATCTCCACGATGTCTCATCGTGTGAGAATTAAGCCCAAGTCTGCTGTCGTCGATGACGCCACGAAGCTTGAGCTTGCAGCTTCTCTCAACACTTGTCTGCACGCAAAGTTCTCCAAGATCACGTCACTGAAGGAAGCTTTCATCGTCACTTTTCTCGATGATACTGAAGCTGACAAAGTGCTTACACCTACTGCCATGAAGACCTTAGAAGACCGAGGCTTTACCATCTCTACGTCACCATACATGCTTGCAAAACGTTCAGTGTTTATGAAACGTCTTGACAGGCTGATCACGAACATGACCATCCAGGAAATTACTACATCACTTGAAGACCTCAACACCTGGGCCAAGATTGACACTGTAGTGAAGATCCCCAACGCTTCCTCAATGCTCAAGGTCACATTCCTGGACGTTACCATGACGACCAGAGCACTGTCTGATGGCCTGGCCATCTCTTACTACTATATCAACCCTCGACAGATTGAACCTGAACGCTTCACGTACATAACACCTTGCTGGACATGTTACTCGTACAGTCACTCTACTGCCGACTGCCACGTGAAGAATAAGAAGATATGTTCCACCTGTGGGTCTGCAGGACATGATTTTCGTTCTTGCACTTCCACTGCTGCTCCCACTTGCATCAACTGTAAGAGTGATCACCATACTCTTGCAGCCAAATGTCCAGTGCGAAAGGATATCCTCTCTAAGAAACTAAAGGAAGAAACAAAGAAGTCATCTGGAACCTCTCCTACATACGCTGCAACTGCCAAGATTCAATCTACAACATCCAAGATTCTACAAGCTACTCAACAGTCGTCTCCACCACCTCTCACTACTCAACCTCCACCTGACTATATTTCCACCAAATTCTATTACTGCATGATGTTTGCCCACATGCAAAATGCTGCAAAACCTGGCTCTTTCAACACGACTATCAATGAACTTCTTGCACTCAACAACATGCCATCATTTAACTTCCCTGCAAGTCCACCATCAGCTGAAATTTTGAAAATAATCCCGAAGATCGTCAGTTTTGAAGCGCCAGATGACTTGAAGGAATTAATAATTGACAATGACGACGCATCCTTTTTTGAATCCTCCAATCAACGTTCACCTGATAACATCCAAGTCAGCACTACGCCTCCTATTCGTCGATCGCCTCCTACTCGTCGATTGGCTCGTCGTGGCGGCGTACCTCCTTCACCTCCACTCACCACTACTCATATGGACCAATCAGAAGCCACGATTCTACCACAGTCTTCTACACACTCTCTAGCAGAGACACCAACATTGAAAGAACCTTCAATGCTGCAACCACCAACAAAAACCTCTCCAGCCATCACTCGACGTATTAATACAGAAGACCAACATCGAGATCAATACCTGCACTGGAAAGATATAACTTTTTATACGACTCCTGACCAAGAACCAACCATGAATGTCGACACTTTGTACGAGAAAATACACGACAGAACAGTCAAGTTTACAAATCGTAAAGGATCCCACTGCTCCTTCACTACACTCAAGATGACCCTTGACCAGTTACAAGCCGACACAGCATTTCGACCCAAGATTACAAGACTAGTCATCGTTTCCTTCCAACAACTGCACAACATAAGGAATGCCTCCAACACTGAAGAACTGAAGTAACTTCTGACTCACACTTTAACGACACCTGACCAATCAAGAAGCTAGCCTCCCTTGACCACACCTCCAGCTTCTGCCAGCCGCCAATCAACATCAAGATGCAGCAATCTTCCGTCCAGCGAGTTGCAGTCAGCACCCGCAGAGTTCCTGCTGTCTTCTATGTCGTCTTCGTTATTGTTTATCCAGGCTTAGCAGTTGGGTCTAGTCTTGACTCTTCTCTCTTCGACTCAAGACATTCCTCTCACCGTCTATTCTTCGCACTGTCCCCACTTGCCCCTCGCCCCTCGTGGGTACTTACCTGTGAGTCCGTATCATATCGTATCATCACTTACTCTCCCCTTGTCTTGATACTGTCTACTAAGGCTCCAACGTATCCAGAACCGTGCATTATGCTGGGTGTTTTGAGTGAAGTGGGATGATTTTGCCACCAGCGAATCTCTCCACTTCAGGACTAACACGCCAGCTTTGAATGTGTTCTGGAAATCACTATGTGACAGACACCTTGACAGACTCCAGACATCACGAACGCTGGACTTCTTATCTCGACGACTCAGTCAGACATCCTTACAATCTTGTCAGTCTCTTCCTAGCTCTTCACGAACCTGCTCCACCCCTCGCTACACTTAAATTCTAAGTATTACTATTTTTGCACTCCTCCGCTCCTTTTTTTCACACAGTTTCACGCCCTAAAGTATCTTCTCTCTTTTATTATCTCTTCGATTCTTCTTTAACTGCCATTGTCATTTGACGAACTACAAGTTGGATGACACAGCAACCTTCTGACGTACAGCCCATAACCCCTGACGATATAATCCTGTCATTATTGATGTAGGGGGATTATGTCCCGTGATTGGTTTATATTTGGTTCAAGCTATGAAGAAATTGGTCATCGGATGGAGAATGTATTCACAGTGGGGAGCTATAGAGCCTTGCTGACCTGTGCCATACAACAGTGGTTTATTACGATACCACAAACTCCGGCAACGGCTAAAAGGAGAGAGAGAAAAAAAGTCCAGTGCGAATCAGGTAACATCAAGCAAGGACTTTACTCTTGTTTCTGGATAAATGATTGTTTGTGCTGTGTTTTAGCGGCTCCTGAATGAGTGATTGACTAAGCAGGCTGCAGAGTAGCAATAATTACCTATACTAGCACAGGCGCAGGTAGGTATTGACCGAAATCGTTTAAATTATCAACACAATTAGGATCGCGGGAATCGTTGGATGCCCCGACGCCTTCATACATATGGTAGACCTAATATGAAGGACCTTGTTTAAGTTGATAAATGGCCTTGCGAATGCCAAGAGGCTCATCTCAATACCTTGCTCCACCGAATATCAAATACGCGAGGCACACATCTTGCCATCTTTGTCAATCTACTTAGTATTCATAAGGGCCTTGGTAAGCTTATATACCATACATTCAACACGATGGATACATTCAAGGGGATTCTGTTCCATGGCATATTTTCGTTTAACATTCTCAGCATTATATTGAAATGATGCTGAGACTTATCCTTATGAAAGTGGTTGCTGGATTCTTCTTTCAAATCTTCTTACTTTTTAAGACACGTATTTAATCACGTTCAGTGAAAAGTGTAGCTTTTCCCGCTCTCTACACAACGGAAGCGGCAGCATGGAGAGTCGTAGCTATAAATAATAAACCATTTCTCAGGTAATTTAGGATTACTATCGTAAATGAGAGACGGTCAGTATGTAAGCATTATAATAAAGGACTGGTACTGTGATTACACTGAAGCAGCAGGCACCTAAACTCGCACTCTCACGCAACTGCAAATATATTTCATCAAATGTGAACTCGTTCTGTGGAAAAGAATTAAAACCTCGACATCCGTGGATGATGTGTTGTGTAACCTCGAGAGAGAGACAAACACGTTACGTGTGCATGATCTCCTGGGTCCATGTACCATAGTGGGACACGTTACGTGTGCATGATCTCCCGGGTCCATGTACCATAGTGGGACACGTTACGTGTGCATGATCTCCCGGGTCCATGTACCATAGTGGGACACGTTACGTGTGCATGATCTCCCGGGTCTATGTACCATAGTGGGACACGTTACGTGTGCATGATCTCCTGGGTCCATGTACCATAGTGGGACACGTTACGTGTACATGATCTCCTGGGTCCATGTACCATAGTGGGACACGTTACGTGTGCATGATCTCCTGGGTCCATGTGCCATAGTGGGACACGTTACGTGTGCATGATCTCCTGGGTCCATGTGCCATAGTGGGACACGTTACGTGTGCATGATCTCCCGGGTCCATGTGCTATAGTGGGACACGTTACGTGTGCATGATCTCCTGGGTCCATGTGCCATAGTGGGACACGTTACGTGTGCATGATCTCCTAGGTCCATGTACCATAGTGGGACACGTTATGTGTGCATGATCTCCCGGGTCCATGTACCATAGTGGGACACGTTACGTGTGCATGATCTCCTAGGTCCATGTACCATAGTGGGACACGTTATGTGTGCATGATCTCCCGGGTCCATGTACCATGGTGGGACACGTTACGTGTGCATGATCTCCTGAGTCCATGTGCCATAGTGGGACACGTTACGTGTGCATGATCTCCTGGGTCCATGTGCTATAGTGGGACACGTCACGTGTGCATGATCTCCTGGGTCCATGTGCCATAGTGGGACACGTTACGTGTGCATGATCTCCTGGGTCCATGTACCATAGTGGGACACGTTACGTGTGCATGATCTCCTGGGTCCATGTACCATAGTGGGACACGTTAGGTGTGCATAATCCCCCGGGTCTATGTGCCATAGTGGGACACGTTACGTGTGCATGATCTCCTGGGTCCATGTGCCATAGTGGGACACGTTACGTGTGCATGATCTCCTGGGTCCATGTACCATAGTGGGACACGTTACGTGTGCATGATCTCCTGGGTCCATGTACCATAGTGGGACACGTTACGTGTGCATGATCTCCTGGGTCCATGTACCATAGTGGGACACGTTACGTGTGCATGATCTCCTGGGTCCATGTACCATAGTGGGACACGTTACGTGTGCATGATCTCCTGGGTCCATGTACCATAGTGGGACACGTTACGTGTGCTTGATCCCCCGGGTCCATGTACCATAGTGGGACACGTTACGTGTGCATGATCCCCCGGGTCCATGTGCCATAAAAAGAAAAGAGTAGGAATGCCGAGAATAGAAATTTCAAATTGAAAAATCTCAGAATCATCAGAAATAAGACACAATAGAAACAGATTAAACAAGCGGATAAAAGAAGGTATAAAATATGACAGAGTAAGAACACTTTTGAAAACAATTAATTATTCACAGGAAAAAAGGTTAATAGTAAATTAATTAAAACTTTGGACAAATGAATCAGCAGCTGGACAGAATAATACTCGACACAGGAATATTATGATAAATGAAGACAAGACAGAAAAGGCAATATTAAAAGCAAACTTCACCAATATCCGATAATACAGCAACGAATTACGACAACACTGGAAGGCTTACACATAAGTCTTTAATTAATTTTCAAAGCTTAATAATTTCCTGCAAATTAATCACATTAATTCATGATTTGGTAGACACACATTACTCCAGCAAGTACAAAAGTACTCATTATGAGCTGTAAAAAACTTGTAATTGGTATGTAAATTGCTGCAGGCAATAAGTGAGGATTTACTTTACTGTAAAATATTTTATGGGGTTCGAACAAAACTAAATCTATTGCACAGAAGCAGAGCAGAAGATGTTTGAAGTTATAATTGCTTGAATGTTATGATGGGAGTTCTAAACTTATATGGCAGTGTCAGGTTTCTTAAGCTGATCCTCCTCTCTCTCTCTCTCTCTCTCCCTCTGTTTGTCTGTCTCTGTCTGTCTGTCTGTCTGTCTGTCTGTCTCTCTCTCTCTGTCTGCCTCTCTCTCTCTCTCTCTCTCTCTCTCTCTCTCTCTGTCTGCCTCTCTCTTTCTCTGTCTCTCTCTGTCTCTGTCTCTCTCTGTCTCTCTCTCTCTCTGTCTGTCTGTCTGTCTGTCTGTCTGTCTCTCTCTCTCTCTCTCTCTCTCTCTCTCTCTCTCTCTCTCTCTCTCTCTCTCTCTCTCTCTCTCCCTCTCTCTCTCTTTCCATTATAATGTTCGACCGTGGAGAATTTTCTCAACATCAGCTACAAATTAGAGATTTATATTTGTCTTGACAATTATGTATTAGATTTACCTAATCTCTTTATCCATAATTCCTGCACCTCTTCCTACTTCACCT
>NC_091348.1:25072275-25208800 GCF_038502225.1 Cherax quadricarinatus
TTGTAGGGGTCGAGTCATAGCTCCTGGCCCCGCATCTTTACTGATCGCTATATATGGTTCCTGGTTCCACTTCGTCGCCAGCCAGACTATTCCACTTCCTGACAACTCTATGAAATACTTCCTAACATCCCTTTGACTCATCTGAGTCTTCAACTTCCAAATGTGACCCCTTGTTTCTGTGACTCATCTCTGGAAGATCCTGTCTCTGCCCATCTTGTCAATTCCTCCCAGTATTTTGTATGTAGTTATCATGTCTCTCCTAACCCTCCTGTCCTCCAGTGTCGTCAGGCTATTTCCCTTAACCTTTCTTGGTAGGACATTCCCCTTAACTCTGGAACTAGTCTTGTTGCAAACCTTTGCACTCTCTCTAATTTTTTGATGTGCTTGACCAAGTGTGGGTTCCAAACTGATGCTGCATACTCCAGTATGTGTCTGACGTACACTGTGTGCAGAGTCTTGAACGATTCTTTACTGAGGTATCGGAACGCTATTCTCAGGTTTGCCAGGGACTCAGACTAAGAGTCGACTATCTAAATGATTTTTTATAACGGAGACTCAAAATTCGGTCAATTAAAAAACCTCTGATATTATCATAAACCACAAGACTTCGAAGAGGTAATAAGTGACATGTCCATGCACTCTGCCTCCAGGTCCAGACTCATGGAACTCAGTGTTCATCAAGAACTGCAAGAAGCCCTCTGTCACGTGCCTTTAGCATTCTATGGAGAGGAATCATGGACACAGGAGTCTTCCTACAGTCACTAAAAACAACAAACAAAGTCCTACTCCACAAAGGTAGCAGTAAGGCAATTGCAAAGAACTAACGTCCCATATCATAAAAATCTTTAAAATGGTTTCAGGAAGCAAGATTGCCATCCCCTAGATACGAATTACACAACACAGGGCAGCATGGGTTTAGAGCTGGTCGATCCTGCCTGTCCCAAGTACAGGACCACTATGACAAAGTACTGGATGCGCTAGAGGATAAACAAAATGCAGGTGAAGTATATACAGACTTTGCGAAAGCCTTCGACAAGTGCGATCATAGTGTAATAGCGCACAAAATGCGTGATAAAGGAATAACGAGAAAAGTTGGTAGATGGATCTATTGTTGGGAGAGAGCAAAAAGATTAATATTAAACTGAATAAAGTCTGAGGCTGCCACAGAGAAAAGCTCTGTTCCGCAAGGCACAATACTGACTCCCATCCTGTTCCTCGTCCTCATATCTGACACAGGCAGATGTAAGTCACAACACCTTATCTTCCTTTGTGGATGACACCCGAATTCACGACAGTGTCCTCCATCGATGACACTGTAAGACTCTAAGGGGACATCAACCAAATCTTTAAATGACCACAGAAAGCACCATGAAGTTCAATGAAGAGAAATTTCAATTACTCCGATATGGAAAACCGTATCAGAATATAAAACAAATTCCAATCACACAATAGAGCGGAAAACTAATGTGAAGAACTGGGAGTAATAATGTTAAAGGATCTCAAATTCAAAAACTACAACAATGTATCTACCACATTTTCTTTGATTATAATAATAATAGTATCTGCTAGGAAAATGATGGGATTGATAATGAGATGCTTCAAAACTAGGGAAGCCAGGCCCATATCGTTTGTTCTCTCTGGGCTGGAATACTGCTATACACTAACGACCCCTTTCAAAGCAGGTGAAATTGCTGACCTGGAGAATGTACAGAGAGCTTTCACGGCACTCATAAGTATGATAAATCATCTAAATTACTGGGAACGGTTGTATTCCCTGGTAACGATTTGTATTCCCTGGTAAGCAGGCGAGAAAGATACATACTAATATACACTTGGAAAATCCTAGAGGAATTAGTTCCAAATTTGCACACGAAAATCACTCCCTACAAAAGCAAACGGCTCGGCAAGAGATGCAACATTCCCTCCAATGAAAAGCAGGGGCGCCACGAGTACACTAAGAGACAACACAGTAAGTATCGGGGGAGCGGGACTGTTCAACTGCCTCCCAGCATACGTAAAGGGGATTACCAATAGACCCCTGACTGTCTTCAAGAAGGCACTGGACAGACACCTAAAGTCAGTATCCGACCAGCCGAGCTGTGACTCGTACGTCGGTTTACGTACGGCCAGCAGCAACAGCCTGGTTGATCAGGCCCTGATCTACCATGAGGCCTTGTCACAGACCGGGCCATGGGGGCGTTGACCCCCGAGACCCTCTCCAGGTATACTCCAGATATAGAAGTATAACACCAAAATTAATGATATTTTCCATAAGATTTTGGAAATCTTGTCGGATGTGTCCAACACTGTTGGTAAAGTAAAATGAGAATGATGTAATGGACCTTGACAGGAAATTAATTAAGACAGTCTTGAGAGTTTTCAATATGTCACACATGTTAGAGGGAGAAGGAATACTTTTAAGTGTGGTCATCTACATTCACCCGTTTAGATACTGGATGAGTTCAGGTAAGTCTTTCAGTAATGATACAAGTTTGGAGGTTATCTCCTCATCTGTGCTGATGCCGTAATGACACCAGCACACCCTGAGACGGATATTCAAGAACTCGAGGACCGGGACTGATCAATAACAGCAGCAACAGAACGAATACGGTGCCCCCGTGGCCTGGTCGCTAAAGCTCCCGCTTCACACGGCGAGGGGTCTGCGTTCGATTCCTAGCACGGGTAGAAACATAGGGAGTGTGTCTTTAAACCGGTAGTGTATATTCACTCATCAGTAAAGTGGGTACCTAGGAGTTAGTGGACTGGTGTGGGTCGCATCCTGGGACAAAACCGACCTAATTTGCGGGAAATGCTCAGCATAACAAGGAACTTTCTATATAGTAGGATATCATTAATGTCAGCTATGGTCTGTATACCTTGTACAAGTACTTGTAGTAAATAAAGATATTATTATTATACAACCATCATCAAGTAAGGAAAATTTAATTGAGACTAAGACATTAGATGTTATAACACGTAAGTTGGTGAGAGCAGCGGACGCCATTAGTGATGCCTGGGGAGAGTTCAAATTAGTTGATACTAAAAGAAAACGTAGTGTAGAAGTAGGAAGGCAATGGAGGTGTTGAGGCAGCCAGGACCCAGACAGACACAAGTAGTGAGGACAAGTGATGGTTGTGAAGGTTGGCTTGAAACTGATGCTAATGATATTAAATCTTACAGTGAGAATTCATTTAATATTATTCTGACTGACACTGCCAAGCTATCCAATCAATTACAACAAATAATTCTTATGAAGGAACTATTACCGTGATGGATAGACTTAGGATTTTTAATTTATAACAACGCAACATATAATACAGCTATATATTACTATAATATAAAACTGAAAGATTATAGTCTTTCATTTTTATCTAGTTCATACAGTACTAGTTCATACAGTACTAGTTCATACAGTACTAGTTCATACAGTACTAGTTAAAACAGTACTAGTTCATACAGTACTAGTTCATACAGTACTAGTTCATACAGTACTAGTTAAAACAGTACTAGTTCATACAGTACTAGTTCATACAGTACTAGTTCATACAGTACTAGTTCATACAGTACTAGTCAAAACAGTACTAGTTCATACAGTACTAGTTCATACAGTACTAGTTCATACAGTACTAGTTCATACAGTACTAGTTAAAACAGTACTAGTTCATACAGTACTAGTTCATACAGTACTAGTTCATACAGTACTAGTTCATACAGTACTAGTTCATACAGTACTAGTTAAAACAGTACTAGTTCATACAGTACTAGTTCATACAGTACTAGTTCATACAGTACTAGTTCATACAGTACTAGTTAAAACAGTACTAGTTCATACAATACTAGTTCATACAGTACTAGTTCATACAGTACTAGTTAGAACAGTACTAGGTCATACAGTACTAGTTCATACAGTACTAGTTAAAACAGTACTAGTTCATACAGTACTAGTTAAAACAGTACTAGGTCATACAGTACTAGTTCATACAGTACTAGTTAAAACAGTACTAGTTCATACAGTACTAGTTCAAACAGTACTAGTTCATACAGTACTAGTTCATACAGTATTAGTTCATACAGTACTAGTTCATACAGTACTAGTTCATATAGTACTAGTTAAAACAGTACTAGTTCATACAGTACTAGTTAAAACAGTACTAGGTCATACAGTACTAGTTCATACAGTACTAGTTAAAACAGTACTAGTTCATACAGTACTAGTTCAAACAGTACTAGTTCATACAGTACTAGTTCATACAGTATTAGTTCATACAGTACTAGTTCATACAGTACTAGTTCATACAGTACTAGTTAAAACAGTACTAGTTCATACAGCACTAGTTCATACAGTACTAGTTCATACAGTACTAGTTAGAACAGTACTAGGTCATACAGTACTAGTTCATACAGTACTAGTTAAAACAGTACTAGTTCATACAGTACTAGTTAAAACAGTACTAGGTCATACAGTACTAGTTCATACAGTACTAGTTAAAACAGTACTAGTTCATACAGTACTAGTTCATACAGTACTAGTTCATACAGTACTAGTTCATACAGTACTAGTTCATACAGCACTAGTTCATACAGTACTAGTTAAAACAGTACTAGTTCATACAGCACTAGTTAAAACAGTACTAGGTCATACAGTACTAGTTCATACAGTACTAGTTAAAACAGTACTAGTTCATACAGCACTAGTTAAAACAGTACTAGGTCATACAGTACTAGTTCATACAGTACTAGTTAAAACAGTACTAGTTCATACAGTACTAGTTCATACAGTACTAGTTAAAACAGTACTAGTTCATACAGTACTAGTTCATACAGTACTAGTTCATACAGTACTAGTTCATACAGTACTAGTTAAAACAGTACTAGTTCATACAGTACTAGTTCATACAGTACTAGTTAAAACAGTACTAGTTCATACAGTACTAGTTCATACAGTACTAGTTCAAACAGTACTAGTTCATACAGTACTAGTTAAAACAGTACTAGTTCATACAGTACTAGTTCATACAGTACTAGTTCATACAGTACTAGTTCATACAGTACTAGTTAGAACAGTACTAGTGAGAGCTATCCAGATATTGTTAATAATAAAGGTAGCTGACAGAATTTATTCAAGAAATATTGCAACATTTCAACTCAATGTGCTAATGATAAAATATATTTCGTTTCTAATTTGACTCTTAGTAATTTCACGACTATGTTAGCAATGTCCTGAGTTTTTGGAGTCGCTTGCCATGAGTTGCGAGTCCTGTGAAATGTTTATGTTACCAGAACCTCCTGAGAAAACATTACCTTCAATAATTATATTGAGTCTGATGACTGTGGAAAATATTTTATATAATCATATTTATCCTATTAGTTTTGTAGGTGTTTCTAATGCCTATCATTTTGCTGGTGTCATTTGGATAATTTCTGCCAGAGAAATAACTTAAAATGTTGAGATTTTAATTAAATGAAATCTGATTCTATTCCATTTGTTCACTGTATGAAGCTTGGTCGTGTCAGAGGTAGAAATACAATTTATATTTACATAGGTATAATATATGTTATTATATGATTCGATAGTGTCAGCTCATCTATCAGTGACATCAAATATAACCTGTGATCGTTACCATGCCTAACCCTTCTAGGGTAGGGTAGGTGCCTGAGCCCGACCCTTTAGCTCATAAGACTGTCATTCCCATTAGTCCCCTTGGGGCGGGGATGGCAGACCAGAGAGGCCTATCTTGTGGCTAGGCCTGGGGACAGTTAGTCCCAAAGATGAGGAGGTACTTGTGCCTTCTCCCATGGGAGACTTAGGTCTCAGACACTTCCTAGAGAGGGAGCCAAGGCCGGGCCACCACTTGGAAAAGGCCCGGGCCGGGAGAATACCGGCTAATCTTTAATAATAATAATAATAATAATAATATAACCAGTGATGTAAATGCTTCTATAAAAATGGGAAGTATAAATTGATTTGATGCTAGGAATGTGAGTTTAAAACACTTGCTTATTAAAACACTTGTTGTCTGTGTTCACCTGGCAGTCAAGTAGGTCCCTGAGTGGAAATAAATGGTATAAAATACCGACACAATGGAAATATAAACACATATGCAGTATAATGTGATCTTTTATTGACTACGTTTCGCCCACACAGTGGGCTTTTTCAAGTCACAAACAGAACTACCTGAGGTGGAAGGAACGCGAGTATTTATAGTCAGGTTCAGAATGCTGAGGTCAGGTGGAGAATGCTGCATCTGATGATGTACCTTTCCAAGCTACCCAAGATTTTAGACTCTATAACCCCACTCGGTACATCATCAGATGCAGCATTCTCCACCTGGCCTCAGCATTCTGAACCTGACTATAAATACTCGCGTTCCTTCCACCCCAGGTAGTTCTGTTTGTGACTTGAAAAAGCCCACTGTGTGGGCGAAACGTAGTCAATAAAGGATCACATTATACTGCATATGTGTTTATATTTCCAGGTCCCTGAGTGTTAGCAGACTGGTGTATCATCCTGAGAACAAAATTAACCTAAGTTGCCCGAGATAATCTCCAAAACTAGAGGCTTAGGGGCTTACTATGTAGTAAGTTCTTTAGAAACAGCTTAATATTCATGATCTGAACGAGATAGTCAAGGGTGTTACTGAGGAACTTGTTAAGATTTTACAATGTTAATGTTACCCACACTGATGTCTCTCTCCTGATCACCTGTCACAAAATGAATGTATTTATTACTGTTTCCGTTTCAGTATATTTCTCTAATTGAAATAAGACTGTAAGATAAAATTAGTTTAACCTTATTCCAGGTTGAAATAAAAATGTCGAATGTTTTATATAGGCTGGAGAAATATATACTGACTGTTTGAAGAATGGTTGGAATAGTGACTTCAGTTTTTAGGAAGATGACCGAGAGTAGACAAAGTTTTACAGCAGATTTTTTTGTGTATTAATAATGAATTCAATGAAAGATCATTACCTACCGAGGGAAAACACAGAAAGGTAGACGTCATTCTGACTTTTAGTCAGTCACTGGTTAAGTCGAGTCGAGTCTTGAGACATAGTGAACTACTTAGAGCACTTACACACATACTCACTTGTATATATTAGTATTATGTTCTTAAATGCTGACAATGTACCAGACGGTACTTAAAAACCATAAAGATATATGTGCCTTCAGCACAATACTACTGTACACGAGAGAAGTGTAGCAACTTGTATCCTATATTACATTAAATTAATTACTTTGATTTACTTTGATATTGCCCACTTAGACAACTTTATCTTTATTAATAAACTTCTTAAATTTTATTTTCTTTAGTTAGTTACCTACCAGTTGTAATCCTGAAGCACTAGTGAATTTTACTATTAAATTCTACTGGATAATTGGACCAGGATACTGACTACTTGTTACTAAAACCCAGTAACAGGCTGGATGCTAGAGGGGCAGACCTTTCTAGTATTCACTGGAGAGCTCTATCATTATTAGATATCGCGTTTTTTGTAACAACACCATTGGTTGATAGGCTTTACATGACAGGCCTTACATGACTGTTAGGCCTTACATGGCTGTTAGGCCTCACATGACTGTTAAGTCTTACATGGCTGTTAGGCCTTACATGGCTTTTTGGCCTCACATGAAACAGTGAGTATTTGCTGCTTTCATGGGCTTAGTATCCATCTGATAAGGTTGACCACTTTATTCAGGTGGACATGCTTATTGATAGAGGGATCCTTCATAATATTGTATATCTTATTATTTATTATTTAGCAAACCAGGAGGAAAGAATTTTATGGGGTGTTAAAACAAGTTAATATTGGACCCTGATCCACCATGAAGCCTGGACTCAGACCGGGCCGCGGGGGCGGTGACACCAGAAACCCTCTCCAGGTAAACTCCAGGTAATATCATTAAGAAAGGTAAAAGAAGGTAGCATCTTCTCACCATTGTTTTATGAATAATATATTGATGCTGTTATTAAGGATATTATCTCCATGGAAATGGGACTTAGGTTCCACTTTCTTACAATATACATTATAGCACATTCAGGAAATATTATTCCTTTGAATTATATAAATGAACATTAACAAAATTAATTATTTTACTGAAAAATCGCAATATTTCAAGTTAAAAAGACATGTCTAATTAAGGCTTGGTGACTCTTCCAGAATGATGCAGTTTTAGTCATGGATATTCTAGTATTTTTAATGTTTTGCAGATGTTTTAAAACATCTGTGGGTACCTACTTATAGCAGTCATAATGCTGCACACTTCTGTAATATGTTCTTATTTAATAACAATAATAATATTTATATTCTACGAGTACATGTACAAGGTATACAGACCATAGCTGACATCAATGACATACTATTATATAGAAAGCTGCTTGTTATGCTCAGCATTTCCAGCAAATTAGGTTAATTTTTGTCCCAGGATGCGACCCACACCAGTCCACTAACACCCAGGTACCCATTTTACTGATGAGTTAACAGGGACAACAGATATAAGGAAACATTCCCAATGTTTTCTCCCTTGCCGGGAATCGAACCCTGTCCCTCAACGTGTGAACCGAGCGCTTTGCCTACCAGGTCACGGGGTTTATTACAAGTTAGGTACAGAAATTATCGATTAATAAGAATTCCACATTTTTAATCTGACATGCAAGCTTGTAAAACAGGAATTTCTCTCATAATAAAGACTAAAAAAAAATTAGCTAGAAAACCATGAAAGATGACGTATCGCTATGTAGTTTTCAATTAGTTATAGATATTGAAACATTTTTAATATGCTTTTAACAAATGCTTTGACAAATTATAGAATTATATGTTTTTATTTGATGTCTTATTACAAGCTAAGTGCATTAAATCATTGATCATTGTGAAACCAGTATTGTAAAATATTGATTTTATTTATAACGTTTCTTCGAGTTATTTATTGATACATAGTGTTTTTTTAAATACTTACAGGTGTAATAATTTCTAGAATAAATTTATTACAAATTCATGAACCAACTAAATGCACATGACAGTTGTGTTGTATTTTGCCTGGTTATGTTGAATGTATGACTTGTGTATTATGAATTATAGCTTATTGAGTGATCAATAACAGCTGGTACCATTCATCACTCTTGTTATTACTTCCGCAACTCTGTGTCAAACCTTCAATTTTCTTTTATCCGTGTTCTGTGTTCGCGGTGCCTTGGATGCCTTATTCTTGCTCTTGGCTCAGGGAGACAGGAAAGACAGAGGGAGATGCGGGTTGGGGTTTGGCTGCAGGACCCTAAAAGGTGTCAGAATAGTAGGTGTGGGTGAAGGAGAAAGGGAGTTAAGGATGTAATTACTTATTAGCTTGAGTAGGATGGAAGTGTTAAGGCTTAGGGTGGAGTATTTGCTTACTGGAACCCATCATGCTCAGAAGCCTCTCCTGTTATTTCTTTCCCTGTTTCTTCGTTCAGTGTTTAGTGGTATACTAGTTTATCCTTCAGGTGATCCCTCTATTCTGTTCTCTCCACTTCAAGGTAAACCCAGCAACGTCTCACTATGCCAGACCCATTAACACAAATTTCAATTTCATAGTCCTATCCTGTGTTGTTTCTAGTGAATAGGTCAGTTTGTTTACTTGTAATTTCAATCTTGAATACCTTCTAACTCTGAAAATTTGCCACCTGCCATACTTCATTCTATCCTCTTACCATTTCTGGAAAAGTTCTGGAGATAAGTTGTTGGTAAAACTACCGTCAATGTATTAGATAAATGGACACATAAGTAACAAACGAAATATTTACTGCGTCTAAGTGAAGCTCACCAGCAGCTTTGTCAGGCTAATGTAAACAATACAATACCTGGATACAGAGGATATAGAGTAATGTGACGTGTTCTTAAGGTGAGGCATTCTTAAAGATAGTTGTAGTGGCAGTAGTTGGGTAGTAATAGTAGTGGTAGCTGCAATAAAATTAATGGCAGAGCACATCGTTGTAGTAGCAGCAATCTCATTGTACAATGATTTCAAGTTAGTTTGGAGCTACGGTTTTAGTAAATTTATTGCATAACTACGAGGCAGCCTACTGTAGTAAGAAACTGTGTCGACTGTGACGGCTTTGAGTGGAAAGTGTGTCCAACTAGCATTGGCTTGAAATGCATATTATGTTGCAGTGTTGGACAGGGCAACGTAAATGGAGATTTCTGGCATACGTTACTTGGATTATTAAGAGGGGAGGGTGGCAATGGATTATAATGAAGGCTACAGGTGCAATGGATTATTAAGAGGGGAGGGTGGCAATGGATTATAATGAAGGCTAGAGGTGCAATGGATTATTAAGAGGGGAGGGTGGCAATGGATTATAATGAAGGCAAGAGGTGAAATGGATTATTAAGAAGGGAGGGTGGCAATAGATTATTAAGAGGGGAGGGTGGCAATTGATTATTAATAGGGGAGGGTGACAATGGATTATAATGAAGGCAAGAGGTGCAATGGATTATTAAGAGGGGGGGGGTAGTCGTGGATTATTAGAGGCTAAGAACTGCATTGGCTTATTATGAGATAGAAGGTGGGAATGAAATTTTAGGAACGGGAAGGTGACAATGGATTAATAAGAAGACGGGGGAAAAGATTATTAGAGGGAAAGGGTAGCATTGCATCATTAGAGAAGAGTAGCAATTGATTATTATGAGATGGAGGAATGGAATGGATTATTAGGAACGAGGGGTTCAAATGGATTATTAGAAAGGGGGGCAATGGATTATTAGAAAGAGGTGGCAATGGATTATTAGAAAGAGGTGGCAATGGATTATTAGAAAGAGGTGGCAATGGATTATTAGAAAGAGGTGGCAATGAATTATTGAAAAGAGGTGGCAATGGATTATTAGAAAGAGGTGGCAATGGATTATTAGAAAGAGGTGGCAATGGATTATTAGAAAGAGGTGGCAATGGATTAGTAGAAGAGGTGGCAATGGATTATTAGAAAGAGGTGGCAATGGATTATTAGAAAGAGGTGGCAATAGATTATTAGAAAGAGGTAGCAATAGATTATTAGAAAGGGGGTTGTAATGAATTATTAGAAAGGGGGGCAATGTATTATTAGAAAGGGGCCGATGACACAAAGATAGGTAGGATAATTGATTCAAACGTAGATGCTATGGAACTTCAGGAGGATTTAAACAAACTCTATTCTTGGTCAGAAAAGTGGCAGATGCAGTTCAATGTAGATAAATGCAAGGTTCTGAAGCTTGGGAGTGCCCATAACCCTAGTACTTATAAGTTAAATGATGTAGAACTTAGCCATACAGATTGCGAAAAGGACTTGGGGGTTATGGTGAGCAGCAACCTTAAACCAAGACAGCAATGCCTAAGCGTACGTAATAAGGCAAATAGATTACTGGGATTTATATCAAGAAGTGTAAGCAACAGAAGTCCAGAGGTCATACTGCAGCTTTATACATTATTAGTAAGGCCTCACCTAGATTATGCAGCTCAGTTCTGGTCTCCGTATTACAAAATGGACATAAATTCGTTAGAAAACATTCAGCGTAGGATGACTAAATTAATACATAGCATTAGAAATCTTCCTTATGAAGAAAGATTGAAGACTCTTAAGTTACATTCACTTGTTAGACGAAGAATGAGGGGAGACCTGATCGAAGTGTATAAGTGGAAGATAGGTATTAATAAAGGGGATATTAATAAGGTCTTGAGGATGTCTCTCCAAGAGAGAACCCGCAGTAATGGATTTAAATTAGACAAGTTTAGATTTAGAAAGGACATAGGAAAGTATTGGTTTGGAAATAGGGTAGTTGATGAGTGGAACAGTCTACCTAGTTGGGTTATTGAGGCTAGGACTTTGGGTAGTTTCAAATTTAGGTTGGATAAATACATGAGTGAGAGGGGTTGGATCTGATTGGGACTTGCAAATGAGTAGATAGAGTTATCAGAGATTATTTCTTGGGTAGCATTAAAATTGGGTTGGGCAAATGTTTTGTTAGTGGGATGGACTGTAAAGGCCCTGCCTAGTATGGGCCAATAGGCCTGCTGCAGTGATCCTCCTTTCTTATGTTCTTATGTTCTTATTAATAGAAAGAGGTGGCAATGGATTAGTAGAAAGAGGTGGCAATAGATTATTAGAAAGGGGGTTGTAATGGATTATTAGAAAGGGGGCAATGCAATATTAGAAAGAGGTGGCAATGGATTATTAGAAAGGGGGTTGTAATTGATTATTAGACAGAGGTGGCAATGGATTATTAGAAAGAGGTGGCAATAGATTAATAGAAAGGGAGTTGTAAAGGATTATTAGAAAGGGGGCAAAGCAATATACTATTAGGAAGAGTAGCAATGTATTGTTAGGAAGGTGAGCAGTAAATTATTAAAAGGGGGGGGACAGTGAATTATTAGGAGGGAGTGAGAATGGATTATTCTCTGCCTCAGTAACTTTTACTTCAGGAAAAACTAACTCAGTATTTTCTTCCTCAGTAACCTTAACCTCAGTAAACTCTGCCTTTGTAACCTCTACCTAAGAAATCTCTACCTCAGTAACTACCTCAGTAATTCCTACCATATTAACTTCTACCTCTGTAACTTCTACCTCAGCAACTTCTACTTTGGTAACCTCTACCTCAGTATCCTCTACCTCAGTATCCTCTACCTCAGTATCCTCTACCTCAGTATCCTCTACCTCAGTATCCTCTACTTCAGTATCCTCTACCTCAGTATCCTCTACCTTAGTAATCTCTACCTCAGTATCCTCTAACTCAGTAATCTCTACCTCGGTATCGTTTACCTCAGTATCGTCTACCTCAAGTATCCTCTATCTCAGTATCCTCTACCTTAGTAATCTCTACCTCAGTATCCTCTACCTCGACAATCTCTACCTCAGTAACTTCTGCTTCATTAACCTCTACCTCAGCAACCCCGCCTTCAGCAACTCCTATCTCAACAACCTCTCTCTCTCAGCAACCTTTTCCTAAATTAGACACATGTGCAACTCTTGGGTATGAAAGTTAAGACACTTGTGCAACATCTGGTTATCTTTATTGTAAACGTTTCGCCATCCAGTGGCTTTATCAATACAAATTCTTGGACATAATTAGAAAACAGAAGAACTATATACAAAAGATGAGGTAATCAGTCCCTCAGCCTTGAGTCGATGTGTTCAGTCCATCAATCTTGATGGACTGAACACATCGACTCAAGGTTGAGGGACTGATTACCTCATTCTCCTCCTGTTCTTCAAGTTTCTCCTACGTATGGACAAATGAAGCCACTGTGTGGCGAAACGTTTCCTCAATAAAGATACTCAAGAGTTGCACATGTGTCTAATTTATCAACATGTCGGTTCTCTGAACCATTCATCTACAAACCTTTTCCTAAGCAAATTCCATGTCAGTAACTGTGGTATGCTAAGAGTATGTTACATTATATTCGGCATATGTCACACGCACTGCCTCCCGACCA
This sequence comes from Cherax quadricarinatus, assembly GCF_038502225.1. Taxonomy (NCBI): domain Eukaryota; kingdom Metazoa; phylum Arthropoda; class Malacostraca; order Decapoda; family Parastacidae; genus Cherax; species Cherax quadricarinatus. The sequence goes on from NC_091348.1 coordinate 25,085,711, forward strand.
GTGAACCAGGTGCTGAGGGTTTAACAATCAGGGGCCCCATCGTTATACCAGTACCTTGGTTCAACCAATCACAAGGGAGCCCACCAACGCTGTGATGGGACGTGGACAGACTTACCTTCACATTTGGTCGCCACGGCTCTCGCTGTGTCTTGTGCTTGTATTCGCCTCATTGTACACAGCTGTAAGCACTGTACATAGGCGATTGTAAATACCAGCTTCTTTTGGTAATGGAATACAATCATTTACTCTCTATGCTGCCTTTTTGCTGGTTGCTAAGTGGTTATGGTGTTACACCCAGGTGTGCAGGCCAAGTTGTCTACACATGTGTTCGTAACAGTAACCTCCTTCATCCACTTTGTCCTCAGTAGTCTTTATTACTCTCTCCACCAACAATCTCTTCCTCAGTAATCACTGTCTCACAAATCTCTCAGTATTCTCCCTCAGAAATCTCCATCAGTAGCCTCTCAGTAACCTTACCCTCGGTAACTTTCCTGAGTAATCTCTTCCTCCGTAACCTTTCCCTCAGTAACCTGTACTTCAGGAAACTCTCCCACAGTAACCTCCCTGTGTAATTTATACCTCAGCAACCTTTCCATTAGCATCCTCTACCTCAGCCTCTCCCTCAGCAACCTATTAAATAGTAACGTCCCTTAGCAACCTCTCCCTCAAAAAAAGCTCTACCTAAGCAACCTCCCTCAGCAGTCTTTACCTCAGAGACCTAATCCTCAGCAGTCTTTACCTCAGAGACCTAATCCTCAGCAGTCTTTACCTCAGAGACCTAATCCTCAGCAGTCTTTACCTCAGAGACCTAATCCTCAGCAGTGTTTACCTCAGAGACCTAATCCTCAGCAGTCTTTACCTCAGAGACCTCATTCTCAACATTCTTTTACCTCAGAGACCTCATCCTCAGCATTCTTTACCTCAGAGACCTCATCCTCAGCATTCTTTACCTCAGAGACCTCATCCTCAGCATTCGTTCCCTCAGACACCTCAGTAATCTTACACAGTACCCTCTCAGCAGCCTCTTCCCAAACAATCTTCCTCAGCATCCTCCCCCAGCCACGTCTCACTCAGCCTTCTCACTTCTCCTTCAGGCTTACTGAGTGGATCTCACATTATCATAATGTAAATATGATTCTCTAATATTTTCACTCTTTCATTTTTATGTGACATGTTGTCTCTTATTTTTCTATTATTCTTTTTTCATTATTCTCTTTTTCTATAGTGTGCCAGACTGTTTCTTCTGTTTCTGCATATTTCTTGGTTGTTACCTTCTCTTTCTACGTCTTGCTAAGTTGTCTTTCCCTCTTTCTACATTCATCTTTGTTGTCACTTTCTCCTTTTATCTCCAAGGTTGTCACTCCTTCTTCCTACATTTCTTGGTTGCGCAAGGCATCATTTCTGTTGTCCCCTCAGCACACAGCTCCCGGTCCTTCCTCCCTGTTACATCATTGCTCCTTCTCGGATCGCGCAGCCACCGAATTATATCTAGTTTTAGTAAGCGTTTAAAAGGAGTTCTTGTGCAAGTTTAACGATCACCTTTTTCCAGACAATGAGAAAGGGAAGAGACATTAGCCCTCGGTGTTAGCTAGAGAGAGAGAGAGAGAGAGAGAGAGAGAGAGAGAGAGACTGACGCATGACAATGAAAGATTACACAACACTTAGTTAAACTCTAGTTGTAAGTCCTTCACCACATATGTATAATAATAATAATATCTTTATTTACTACCAGTACATGTACAAGGTATACAGACCATAGCTGACATCAGTCACATACTGCTATGATGAAATTAAGACACATGTGCAACATCTGGGTATCTTTATTGTAGACGTTTCGCCATCCAGTGGCTTTATCAATACAAATTCCAGAACATAACTTGAAGATAGTAGGACTATGTACAGAAGATGAGGTAATCAGTCCCTCAACCTTGATTCTGAGGACATGTACATAACCTTCACGACTACGACAACTACTACTACAACTAACCCATCTCTTTGGGAAGGACCTACTTCCACTGGGGAATCCCGCCTACCAGTGACTATGCCCTCGTCTGCTACACCTGACGTTACTATATAAGCGCCAGGCTCCTTGCTTCTGCTTCAGAATCTCCAAGACTACGGTGATCTTCGCACCAACTCCAAGGTTGAGGGACTGATTACCTCATCTTCTGTATATAGTTCTACTGTCTTAAGTTATGTCCTGGAATTTGTATTGATAAAGCCACTGGATGGCGAAACGTCTACAATAAAGATACCCAGATGTTGCACATGTGTCTTAATTTCATCTTGTCTGTATTGTATACCATTCTTGTACGACATACTACTATATAGAAAGCCACTTGTCATGCTGAGCATTCCGGGCAAATTAGGTCAGTTTCGTCCCAGGATGCGACCCACACGAGTCCACTAACTCCCAGGTTTCCTCGCCGTGTGAGGCAAGAGCTTTAACCACCAGGGCGCGGGGCATCGTATAGTACTGAGGAGCATTAATGCTTCTCAGTACTATACTTTTAGAAAGGACTTAAAATTTTAGAAAGGACTTAATTTTAAACGAGTTCTTGCTAATTGACCAGTTTTACCTATTTGGCAGTATTAAATTATTGAAAACGTATTTAAAATATATTTAGTTGGATTAGGCTAAAATAAATTGCGCTTGTTATAATAAGGTTAGGTAAGTTTTCTAAGTTTCTTTTGGTGCAAAATTAAAATTTGTTACATTAACAGTAATAAAAAAAATATATCTTTAAAAGTATAGGAGAAAATTTTGGAAAGGACTTAATTTTAAATGAGTTCTTGCTAATTGACCAGTTTTACATATTCGGCCCCTCAAGGAAGGTTCCTTGATGCTGGTGAGGGGCTCTTGATTCAGGGAATTGGATCTGTGCTCCAGTTCCCTGAATTAAGCCTGAATACCTTCCACATCCCCCCACAGGCGCTGTATAATCCTACGGGTTTAGTGCTTCCCCTTGATAATAATAATAATAATAATAATAATACATATTCGGCACGACATATCTACGTATACAGTATATATATATATAATATATATATATATATATATATATATATATATATATATATATATATATATATATATATATATATATATATATATATATATATATATATATAAATGCAAAACAACCACTGTGAAAGAATAGAGAAATTCCAAGTGCTTTCGTGACTACTCACATTATCAAGGAACTATGAAAGTAAAGCATCCAAGGAAGGTATATAAGGGGTCTGGCCAACACCTCACTACTCACTACTCCTGCCATTGACACGTTGCTTCTTACTGTCTCTTCCCTATCTGGTGTCCCTCTGCTTATTTGTTCCTGGACATGACAGTTGTCTGTTAGAGCCTCTGTGTATAGTTTAGCTCCTTCATTGACTTTAGTCCCCTCATTAGTTCTTGCTGTTCTCCCTGCCTTTTCCCAGGCCCCCCTTGGGTTAGATGGGGTCATTGCATACAGTATATCTCCTTTGTCCCCTACTGTCCCCTCATCAGTGACAGATGTAGTAGCTCTTGGTGTCATGGCTGTACTCTCCTTTGGTTCTTTAGGCTGTTTCAGACTCTTTAGTTCTTCTACTAAGCTCTGTATCTTAGCTTCAGCTGCTGTGATTTGTAATTCCCATTTTCTGCTCTCAGCTATTTTCTCTTCCATTTTCTTGCTGATCTCTTCCAGCCTCCTCCCCCACTCCTTCTCTCTTTGCGTGAGCTCTGCCTCCCAGTCCTCTCTCCCAGGTCCACCACTCGCTTCATCTTACCTGGAGGTTACCTGGAGGTTATTCCGGGGATCAACGCCCCCGCGGCCCGTTCCATGACCAGGCCTCCAGATGGATCAGGGCCTGATCAACTAGGCTGTTACTGCTGGCCGCACGCAGTCCAACGTACGAGCCACAGCCCGGCTGATCCGGCACTGACTTTAGGTATCTGTCCAGCTCTCTCTTGAAGGCAGCCAGGGGTTTATTGGCAATTCCCCTAATGCTTGATGGGAGGCTGTTGAACAGTTTTGGGCCCCGGACGCTTATGGTGTTTTCTCTTAGTGTACCAATGGCGCCCCTACTTTTTATTGGGGGCATTTTGCATCGCCTGCCCAATCTTTTACTTTCGTAGGGAGTGATTTCTGTGTGCAGATTTGGGACCATTCCTTCCAAGATTTTCCAAGTGTAGATTATGATACATCTCTCCCTCCTGCGTTCCAACGAGTACAAGTCAAGTGCTTCCAAGTGTTCCCAGTAGTTAAGGTGCTTGACAGAACTTATACGTGCAGTAAAGGATCTCTGTACACTCTCTAGATCTGCGATTTCACCTGCTTTGAATGGAGATGTTAATGTACAGCAGTATTCCAGCCTAGAGAGAACAAGTGATTTGAAAAGGATCATCATGGGCTTGGCATCTCTCGTTTTGAAAGTTCTCATTATCCATCCTATCATTTTCTTTGCACGTGCGATCGTGGCACTGTTGTGATCCTTGAAAGTGAGATCCTCAGACATTACTACTACCAGGTCCCTTACATTATTTTTCCGCTCTATTGTATGGCCGGAGTCAGTAATATACTCTGTTCTAGTTATTATCTCCTCCAGTTTTTCATAACGGAGTAGTTGGAATTTGTCCTCATTGAACATCATATTGTTTACCGTTGCCCACTGGAAAACTTTGTTTATATCTTCTTGGAGGTTAACCGCGTCCTCAGCAGATGACAGCCTCATGCAGATCCTAGTATCATCCGCAAAGGATGATACGGTGCTGTGGTGTATATCTCTGTTTATGTCTGATATGAGGATAAGGAATAAGATGGGGGCGAGTACTGTGCCTTGTGGAACAGAGCTCTTCACTATGGCAGCCTCCGATTTAACTCTGTTGACCACTACTCTTTGTGTTCCTTCAATGTCTTCCAACCTCTCATTCTGTCCTAGTGTGCTCCCTGTCTTTGTTTTGGCCCCATGTGGGTTTGACAGGACCTCTGCATACAGTTTAGCTTCCATGCTTCCTTCAGACCCTTTGTCTGTGTCTGATGTAAACATTGCTGATGCTATTTCTGTATTATCTTTGTCTCTAGGCTGTTTCAGATTTCTCAGCTACTCTTCTAATCTCTGTATATTAGCTTCTGCTACTGTGGCATGTTGCTCCCACCTTCTGCATTCTGCTGCTAACCTCTCCTCCATCTTCCTTGCAAGCTCATCTAGCCTCCTTCCCCAGTCTTCCTCCCTTTTCTTGAGCTCTGCCTCCCAGTCCTCCCTCGCAGATTCGTCCATCTGACCGTTTGTTCTCATCCTAGTTCTAGGTTGCCCTATTGCACCACAGAAGGAAGGGGGAGAGATGGTTAGGGGGAGGGGAATAGATGTTTAGGGGGAGTGGGGATGGATGGTTATGGGGAGGGGGAGGATGGTTATTGGAGGGGGAGAGGTTTTTGGGGGGAGGGGTTAGATGGTTTGGGGGAGGGGTAGGTGGCTAGGAAGAGGGGGTGAGGTGGTTAGGGGAAGGGGGAGTACGTGTTTGTGTCAAGTATATATGTGCTTGTGTGTGTGTGCATGTGTGGAAGAGAGAGGGATTGGATTAAGGGGGGAGGGGGGAGGGGGGAGGGGAGGAAGACGGGAGGGGGAGGGGGAGAGAAGGATGAGTGACCCATAGAAGCGGGGGAGGTGTGTGTGTGTGATGGGATTAGAAGGGGAGGGGAAAGAAGGCTGAGGGTAGAGTGACTGCTTGATGATGGGGTCCTTATGGGTGTGTGTGTGTGTGCGTGTGTGTGTGTGTGTGTGTGTGTGTGTGTGTATGTGCATGTGTGTGTATATGTGTGTGTACTCACCTAGTAAGGTTGTGTGTGTATGTGTGTGTGTGTGTGTGTGTGTGTGTGTGTGTGTGTGTGTGTGTTCGCCTAGTAGAGGTGTGTGTATGTGTGTATATGTGTGTGTGTTCGTGTTTGGCGGAATTTGGTACTAGGGTCTAAAGCTTCTATAAGTGTCTACCCTTGTGTGTGAGGGAGGGATGGTTAGGGGGGGGTAGGGGAGGGGTTGTTGTGGATGAAAGATCTGTTATGCCTCTCTGTCCTGTAGGCTCATATTTAGTCCCAGTTGTCTTTCCTAGTAATGCTACTCTCTCCACTTATTGCCCTTTCTGGATTTAAGTACCAGTTACTGCTGGTTATTATCCTATTCCTTGCTCACATTGAGAGAGGACTTCCTAGCTTCCTAAGTATTCTTACTGCTAATAACTGCCGGTAGTAATACTACATTACCCCTACGTTACCCCTCGCTAGCCTGCTCTACACCTCACACTCTCGTCAACACTATCTTCACCTTATCTATGCTATTTCTACCCTAATTCTGGTAATAGCTTGCAGGAGTGAGTGACCAGTGTGTGTGTGTGTGTGTGTGTGTGTGTGTGTGTGTGTGTGTGTGTGTGTGTGTGTGTGTGTATGTTTGTATGTATATATGAAAGAGTGAATGAATGAATGTATGTAAGCGCGTCATTATTCGTTTTTACATAAAATTAAAGCATATTTACATTTATTTTTTATTTGTAACTCTTCCAATAAACAGCGGAGAAAATAAACATTACGTTGAGAGTCACCTGGAACTGGTCGCCTCCAGCCATTGAACCACAACTCTTGGATGATCCATTTAGTAAAAAATCTTCAATACAATATTCTCCAGCTTTGTGCCAGATTTCATATTTTTATCATCAAACGCCCAGTACTTCCAAATATTTCACACATCTGCTGCACAATAGCACTAAAAGTTTGACGCTGCACAAAAATCCAACAAAATTTACACCTACACAACCTATACCCCAAAAAAAAGGCTTCGTCCATTTCATACGATACATCAGCCTTTAAAGATGCAGTTTAAAATGTTTCTTTTATTTTAATCAAGGGAAATTGTTGAGCGAGTATAAATAATAGAGAACCTGGGGGACGGGAGTCATTCACACTGAATCCAGGGAAGGGGTGTATAATTTCTTTTTCTTGTATCAAGAGCTCTTTACAGCATAATCATAATCCAGTTATTTAGTACAAATTATTACTATGCCAATTCGAGATTCAGTGTGGTACAATGGCACCCACATGGCTCATTAACTATACAAACCTTATAAGTAGGGTCCACTAGTGTTGACCTTTTAAACTCGATCATAAAAAACTTTTTAAAGTTATCGGACGAAAGCCACTTTCGTAAGCTGCCTATGTAATAGTAATAATAATATAATATTATCTTTGTTTCTACATGTACAAGGTATACAGACCATAGCTGACATCAGTGACATACTACTATATAGAAAGCCGCTTGTTATGCTGAGCATTTCCCACAAATTAGGTCAGTTTTGTCCCAGGATGCGACCCACACCAGTCCACTAACACCCAGGTACCTAATTTATACTGATGGGTGAACATGTACAGCAGGTGTCTTATGGAAACACGTCCTAATGTTTTCCAGCCGTACTAGGGGTTCGAACTCCGGACCTCAGTGTGTGAGGTGAGTGCGCTAGCGACTGAGCAGAGCTCAGCAACACTCAGCAATTGTTCATTGGATCTTTCTATAGTTTTACTTCACCAGGGATGAAAATTTGAACATTTAAAGCTGAGCTGATGAGATCTCGTGTACTGAGTGAAGACAAAACGATACGTTGGAGGAAAAAAAATCAGGAAACCGGTTTACGGTCTCCTTTCTGGGATACACTATGTATCCCAGAAAGGAGACCGTAAGCTGGTATTTTAATTAGGTATCACCGAAGAGGCACTCTTAAGTGGTTGCTTTAATCATTTCCTTCCAAAGAGTTTTCTTTCGTTGTAGTGGCCTTCACTTTTTCAACTCTGGTGTACGGTAACTAGGTCAAGATTCTTGGAACAATTGGCATGTACAGATGTCCTGTGACCATATTGTAGAACCCATTCCAAGATCTCTTGAATGGCTCAGAAAACTTTCAAAACTCCATACTGCTTGGCTTCTAATGCTTCTCGTAATTCGACGCAACAGAGTTATAATTAAGTGTGTAAGTTTCAGTTTTGCAGTAAAATATTATTTTTTTATCCCTATTATACCAAATTAAAAATATTTATGGGTACCTCGTCTGTAGGGCTTTTATATTTTATGCTAAACTTTCTCAGTGGGAGTGACACCAGACTATTCCCCTGGAAAATACAGCAGTAGAAAGGGGAACCAGGCAATCCCCTGGGAAGTAGGAGGTAGGAGAGCTGGACTACCCCGTGGGTAGTGACAGTAGGAGGGAGGAAAACCTAATTATCTCCTGGAAAATACAGTAGGAATAGAGAGGCGATCCATACTATACCATGGGAAGTACAGGGATAGGAAGGGTAACCAGACTATTCCCTGGGAAACACAAGTGGTGTCCAAACTGCAGACGAATAGTATGCGGTAAAATGGCTGTAAAACGTTAAATGGCTTCTAAATTCCCTAATACTTATTGCTGATGTACGGTGGGGTGTTTGTACGGTGGGGTGTTTGTGAGCTTAACCCTTAATCTGACCCTAGCACGCCCACGTACCTTCTTCCGACCCCAGTACCGCTTTTTGACAACACGTCGGTGCCTGACAAAGGTACCTTAGTTCTGACTTACCCTGTTGATATCTCTGACCTTCGCTTGTCTTCGACATCGATCCCGGTTTCTAATCTCTACGGTGCATCACTTTTCGGATCGTTCGAGCATCACAAGACTGATTGGCTCGAGGCTTCTGTCCAGGTGACCTCTACTTGTATTTGATCCCGATACTTTTGCTAACACTCTTCGCTCTTACTCTAAGAAATAAGCTGCCCGGAAAACTTTTTGTCTCCAAACTGTATTTCAGTGACTCTCCTGGACAAAAATCTTTTCTCTTCAGCCAGCGGTGCCTACTGTTGACCTTATAGGCCTTAGTATTAGTAAAACAGTGTTGAAACATGCCCTCAAGATGTGCATTGTCTTTATGCTGACGACACCCCTATCACAATAGGGGTGTGCTGACGACACCCCTATCACAACACATAGATATTCTTCTCTCAGTTCTAGCTAAGGTACAGTTCTCATCCCGCATACCACAGAACTTTACACAGTGTGGACCGGACATGTAGGAGCAACTTGAGCTCAAGAACCTCCGTGTCATCAAAGTAGAAACTTATGTCCTTCCTGCCCGAGGTCGGAGACGTTGTGCATGCAATATTACCAAACTTACATTTGACTGTCGGGAGCTTCAGCCTCGGTTTATATATCAGGACAGCATTTACGAATGTAGGAATTACTCCCAACGTATTAAGTACTGTAGATCACCGCAGAGTATCCGGTCTGCTGTGCAGCTGACCATAATAATTCGTCCTGAAACTGGCCCTTCACTTACTTGACTTACCTGTGGTGAGACTCACCCTACATATTCCTGCCATTACGGGTCTTCTTATGAGGATGAGAAATACGTTGTCTTAAAGTAATGAAGGTTCTCTCTTATGTTAAAGCAGTGCTTCACCTCCGCCTTCAAGGGATACTTCCAAGGTACTTCTACTTTAGAGTTGCTCAGCTCTTTCAGGTTCTTTTACCCTCTCTCACAGTCACCCCTCTGTCCAACTCTTCTGCAGTCTTCAACTTCGATGTCCCTACAGTACCTCTTCGATTCTCCCATCTTTCCTCCTTCGTATTCTTTTATTTCACTTGTTTCTCCATCCAAACAGCTTTCCTTGGCTAAGCCTTCAGCTCTTCAACGCATTCAAGGCCCGAAACTCCCCAGTCACCAAAACTTTCTTCCCGCGCTTAACTTTCCTTACCTCTGAGACTTGCACATTGCCTCCTGCGTCGGTGACAGTTGTGGATATACGTCCACCACCACGTACTGTCCTCCCCTAGTCCTCGGTCTCCCATCAAGTTCCTCCAAGGATACCTGTATCCTCTCACTGTCTCTTCTTTACATAGCTACTGATGTTTTTCCACTCTCCTATTCTGCCTATTCTCCACCTGCCTATTCTGCATCTGGAGATGCCCCGTAGCTCGATTGCTAGCACACTCACCTCACACACTGAGGTCTGGGGGTCGATCCCTGGTACGCGTAGAAACATTAGGACGTATTTCTTTAAGACACCTGCTGTCCATGTTCACCCATTAGTAAAATAGGCACCTGGGTGCTAGTCGACTGGTGTTGGCCGCTTCCTGGGGACAAAATTAACCTAACTTGCCCGAAATTGCATTGATGTTAGCTGGGCCTGTATACCTTGTTCATGTACTGTACTTGTAAAATAAAGATTAGTAGTAGTAGTAGTAGTAGTAGTAGTATGGAATAATGCTTCCTGCTGCTGCCTTGTCTTTAGTAACTAGTGAGGCCATATTGGCTTTAACAAGAAACGTACAATGGAGGTTGACCATGTTACAGTCTCACCTTGTACAAACCCTTACACTTGTTACTACACAACATCATCTTCTCGGGTTACCCAATAATCACTTGTTTCTCACCTACCTCTCCCTCCACACATCGACTTTACCGATCATCCTATATCGTAACCACCGCTTACTGTCTGTTGCCGTTATCTTCCTATTTACCCAGAATGGCTTCACAGCAGTAGAATGTCAGAGGATACAGGGACAATCTGGAAAAGATTCAGTATTAAGGGAGTTTTATGACTTTTATGGATGATCTGTTGATGGTTCCCAGTTAGGGTCGTTATTTTGTCTCCTTGTTCCTGATACTGTGCTGCTCCTTGTTACATTATTGCTGTTGGCGAATGATTTATCATATTCCTCAAGCAAGCTGTTTTGGATGCCTTGTTCGTCAAGAAGATAGATTATTTGAGGACATTTAGTCAGTCACTGTTTAAGTCTAAGTCGAGTCGAGTCTTACTGAGACATAACGAGCAACTTTGAGCACATACACACACGCTCACACACACGCTTGTATATGCTAGTATTATTTTTATACTCAATAACAAGATACCAGAGGGTACTTAAGAGTCATACTGATATGAAATGTGCCTTCAGCAGTATACTACTGCACAATATCCTTTTGCACTACAAGAAAAGTGTAGGAGCTTATATCTTAAATTATATCAAATTCATTTACTTTGATTTTGTCCACCTAGACAACTTTGTTAATAAACTTTTCAATTTTTATTTCGTTAGTATCCTATCAGTTGCAATCCTAAAGTATTATTAAAATTTATCATAATTTTAAAGGATAACTGGAGCAGAATACTTTCTACTTGTTACAAAAACCATGAACATGCTGAATGCTAATTGGGGAGACCTGGTATTTTCCGGAGATGTCTATATTTAATAGATATCACTTTTATGTAACTTGGACCACAATAAATTGTCTGTTAAACCATGTTTGGGTTTCTGGTCATCATGTTTCCAGTGTTATGTTTGGAGACTGCACTCTCCCACTGTTATGTTTGGAGACTGCACTCTTCCACTGTTATGTTTGGAGACTGCACTCTTCCACTGTTATGTTTGGAGACTGCACTCTCCCACTGTTATGTTTGGAGACTGCACTCTCCCACTGTTATGTTTGGAGACTGCACTCTTCCACTGTTATGTTTGGAGACTGCACTCTTCCACTGTTATGTTTGGAGACTGCACTCTCCCACTTATGTATCGGCTGCACTTTTTTACTTATGTACACCTCGTGAATAAACGTCAGGCTCAGCTTTGTAAGGACTGTCAGCTTGCATTGTCAATTCACCATACCTGAATAGATTGTCCTGTTTATCAGTGGGCACTAAAAAAATCACTTTCGATATCTCCACCACCCAACATATTTACTCTATGTGGCCTCCTTGCTGAAAGCCGCCATTACTTTGAAGCAAACTTTCTCCGTGACTTTTTAACACAAACTAACTTATGCAACAACACTGATTTTAATTTACCTCTTGCACTCTCCTCTACCCCGACTAACCCTTACCCTTGTATACTCTTTACCACTAACACTCTCCTAACATCCTCATATCCTTCTTCAGAGTATCCCTTCCTGCAGGACTGAATGACTCTTTCCGGGTTAGCGCTTAATTTGGGTCCCTAGACATTTAATTAAGAAACAGGATGAAATAGATTTGGGTTTTTTATACCCCAATTTCTCTTTATATTTAAGGAATTGATTTTAATTTTCATATGACTTATGAAGGCTTCTTATTCACTTCAAATTTTCAGCAAAAATATATAACTGTATTACAGACGTAAGGCAAACTCCGTACTATATCAGTTGTGTGTATTAACGTACAGGGTAGCAGGGCTGTGATCCATGGATGGACACTATTCTCGGCTTGAACAACAACTGAAATACATTTAGTATACAGAGAATTTGTAGCATGGAGATTAGGTGTGGGGTTAGCTTACTTGAAGCTCAGAGTTGAGGTGTTGAAAGGATGCAGCAAAAATGACTGGGACAGTATTAACGTCTGGAACTGAGGGAAGGATCAGCTGGGGGGGCATCACAGGATGGGCTGGAAGGTGAGGGTAAGAAAAGCTGACCTCTAGGGGCTTGAATATACAACAAGTGTTAGTACGTTACATCGGAGTAGAGGCAAGTAAGTTTTTGTGATCAGATCTGTTGTTAATATGAGCAAAGTAATATTTATGAAGGAAGTGAGAGGTACAGTGAGTGTTCTCTAAAGGAGAGACGAGGATGTTGTAGTTCACAAATAACTGCACATAGAATGAAACTAATAACGATGTTTCGGTCCGACTTGGACCATTAACAAGTCGGACCGAAGCGTCGCCATTAGTTTCAGACTTTTACGCGCAGGTTCTTTCTGTATTGTTCCAGTCACAGTAATATGCTTGGTCTTCACGCTGCAGTTCTCAGGGCTAAATGATCTGAGATCATCAACATGCTTCTAGCAAGACAGTGATTGAATGACAGACGTTGAATGCGTTACCTGATTATTGGAACACCTGCCTCTGTGGGAGGCGTCCAGTGTGTTAAAGAATAGTTAGGAATGATGTCATTTACTGTAAGAAAAATATCGCCATAATACGTAAAGAAAATGGAAAACAACAGCCAGTGAAAGACCGACACAGCCGTTCGACGAGCCAATCAAGTGTTAGGAAGCCTGCGACTGTAAATATTGTTATTACGCCATTGAACTGTTATAAATCAGTGTTTGCACACATATTTATTTCTGGCAATAATTAATGGTATTTCAATAAAATAATGTGTAAAGAAACAGAAATGAAAGAAACGATGAGAGTAGGCGAGTGTCCCTACTGTCTGCTACTGCAAACACTGTCTGCTACTGCAAACACTGTCTGCTACTGCAAACACTGTCTGCTACTGCAAACACTGTCTGCTACTGCAAACACTGTCTGCTACTGCAAACACTGTCTGCTACTGCAAACACTGTCTGCTACTGCAAACACTGTCTGCTACTGCAAACACTGTCTGCTACTGCAAACACTGTCTGCTACTGCAAACACTGTCTGCTACTGCAAACACTGTCTGCTACTGCAAACACTGTCTGCTACTGCAAACACTGTCTGCTACTGCAAACACTGTCTGCTACTGCAAACACTGGCTGCTACTGCACTGTCTGCTACACAGTGTCTGCTACTGCAAACACTGTCTGCTACTGCAAACACTGTCTGCTACTGCAAACACTGTCTGCTACTGCAAACACTGTCTGCTACTGCAAACACTGTCTGCTACTGCAAACACTGTCTGCTACTGTAAACACTGTCTGCTACTGCAAACACTGTCTGCTACTGTAAACACTGTCTGCTACTGCAAACACTGTCTGCTACTGTAAACATTGTCTACTACTACAGACACTGTCTGTTGCTGCGATAATGTCTGCTACTATAGATACTGCTACTGCAGACACTGTCTCTTACTACAGACACTATCTGGTACTACAAACACTGCTACTGCAGACACTGTCTCCTACAGACACTGCTACTGCAGACACTGTCTCCTACAGACACTGCTACTGCAGACACTGTCTGCTACTGCATACACTGTCTACACTGTCTCACTACACGACTGATTGGTAGAAGAGAAGTTCTAGCCTTGAATACAGCTCTTTCCTGGCCTAAGTGTTAACAGTCGTCATTCAGCAAGATGGTGTCTCAACCCTCACTTTCCTGATCAGTATAGAGGTCTTCATGGAATGCAAATCACCTTAAGATGGGGCTTGGAGGAAGCAAAATAAGAATACGGCAATCCATGATTAAGTTCTTCCTTTATGTTTTTGTTTTTGATGTGAAAACAAAAGGAAGAGGTGGTAGCTCTGAGGAGAAACAAGACAGTGACCTCCCCGTCCAAGAGTATCATCGGCACAACATGTAAACCACTCTGTACCCTACCCTTCATTCTAGTAAACCTTCACTGTAGGATGGAACCTCCCGCATCAGCTAAGCCAGGCTCAGCCGACAAGAAAGGCAGGCGACTGGAAACGTGCCATGAGTCAAACCTCTTTGGCAGCCACCTCCCGGATCCAACAGGCAACCTCCAGGGATACTTCCATCACCTGAGAACACGCAAGGGCGGCCCAGCACATCTGATAATCCAATTCCCACAGTAAACAACACCACCACCACTTAGGTCCTCAACGAAATGGGGTGGACAACGATCCCTTTTCCTTCAATCTAGGGGCCGAAATTTGCAACGGGAATTTTGGCCTTGTGCCTCGTATCGAGAGACAATTCGCCTCATCGAGACGCCCCCCCCCCCCGGCCCTCTCATGAAGGGGCTGTACATTTATCTAATATTTTATTAAACATAATGTAGCTTAATTACATTCTATGTACTTTAAATCATTGATTTATATGTATTCTGTATTTTTAATCTTGTAAAACAGGAATATCATGATTATTGTGATGAAAATTATTTAGAAAACTGATATACTGAAGGACGAGATACTTGTGTAACATTTGGAAAACCAATATAATAATATTACTGTACTTATTATATGATTATAATACTAAGTACATGTACAAGGTATACAGGTCTAGCTGACATCAGTGACATACTGTCTGTTGGTGGTCAGAAATACATGTATTTCTGACTGCAGGTTAGCTGTGAACATCTGAAACCTCAGTGTTGCCAGACACTGCCTCTCCGACACACCACCTCTGACACGAACATATTCGTAATTATTCATTCGTGTTTATTATTGTGAGTCGCAGCTCTGTATGAGATTCACTTCTACACTCAGCTAAACTCAGCACCACGCACTCTACACTCAGCACCACGCACTCTACACTCAGCACCACGCACTCTACACTCAGCACCACGCACTCTACACTCAGCACCACGCACTCTACACTAAGCACCACGCACTCTACACTCAACACCAAGCACTCTACACTCAGCACCACGCACTCTACACTCAGCACCACGCATTAAACACCACGCACCCTACACTCAACACCACGCACTCTACGCTCAACACCACGCACTCTACACTCAGCACCACGCACCCTACACTCAACACCACGCACTCTACACTCAACACCACGCACCCTACACTCAACACCACGCACTCTACACTCAACACCACGCACTCTATGCTCAGCACCAAGCACTCTACACTCATCACCACGCACTCTACACTCAACACCACGCACTCTACACTCAACACCACGCACCCTACACTCAACACCACGCACTCTACACTCAACACCATGCACTCCATACTCAGCACCAAGCACTCTACACTCATCAACACGCACTCTACACTCAGCATCACGCACTCTACACTCAGCACCATGCACTCTACACTCAACACAATACACCCTACACTCAACACCACGCACCCTATACTCAGCACCACGCACTCTACACTCAGTATCACGCACTCTACACTCAGCACCACGCACTCTACACTCAGCATCACGCACTCTGCACTCAGCACCATGCACTCTACACTCAGCACCATGCACTCTACACTCAACACAACACACCCTACACTCAACACCACGCATCCTATACTCAGCATCACGCACTCTACACTCAGCACCACGCACTCTACACTCAACACAACGCACCCTACACTCAACACCACGCACCCTATACTCAGCGCCACGCACCCTACACTCAACACCACGCACTCTACACTCAGCACCACGCACCCTACACTCAACACCACGCACTCTACGCTCAACACCACGCACTCTACACTCAGCACCACGCACCCTACACTCAACACCACGCACTCTACACTCAACACCACGCACTCTATACTCAGCACCAAGCATTCTACACTCATCACCACGCACTCTACACCCAGCGTCCCGCACTCTACACTCAGCACCATGCACTCTACACTCAACACAACACACCCTACACTCAACACCACGCACTCTACACTCAACACCACGCACTCTGCACTCAGCACCATGCACTCTACACTCAGCACCATGCACTCTACACTCAACACAACACACCCTACACTCAACACCACGCATCCTATACTCAGCATCACGCACTCTACACTCAGCACCACGCACTCTACACTCAACACAACGCACCCTACACTCAACACCACGCACCCTATACTCAGCACCACGCACTCTACACTCAACATCACGCACTCTACACTCAACACCATGCACTCTACACTCAGCACCATGCACTCTACACTCAACACCATGCACTCTAGACTCAACACCACTCACTCCACACTCAACACCACGCACTGAAGGAAGGAACACTCGACGGGAAGGAACTAAAACACATCAGAGGATGCAATGGGAGTCACAGTGGGAGGTGGAAAGGGAGAGATCCGTGTTTGTCTATGGGCTAGACGAAGCTAAAGGGGAAACTTATGATGAAAGAAAGCAGGAGGAGAAAAAAACAATTGAAGATATCATGAAGGTGATAGGCGAGGGGGACATGACCCAGGTGACAAATTTTCGGAGAATTGGGTGGTTCACAAAGAAAAGGAATTGGCCTCTCAAAGTAATTTTCAAGGCAGAATCAACCCGAACCATGATCCTGCAGGAGAAAGCACGGCTGAGAGGCAAGCAGGAGTTCCGGAGTGTGTACCTCGATCGAGACAGAACACAGGACGAAAGGAAGACGATGAAAGAGAGAGTTCAAAAACGAAAGGAGAAATGGGAGGAAATGAAAAAGGAGAGCAGAATAACCCAGGATCAAATGGAAGGACAAGCACACCCCCCAGAAACACCTGCAGAAGGACTCCAGCCACGACACCCACAAGGCAACTGAACAATCCAAACCAACCATCACACACCGATCCCTCTGTTTCCACCCCCAGCACCACAGTTACAGTATTAGAACAGAAGTTGAAGGTTTGGTACACAAATGCAGATGGATTAACGAATAAACATGAGGAATGGCAAGAAAGAATCAATGAGAAGTCCCCAGACATCATAGCAGTTACAGAAACAAAACTCACGGAGACAATAACAGATGCAATCTTCCCACCAGGATACCAGATCATGAGGAAAGATAGAAGGGGCAGGGGGGGAGGGGGGGTTGCTCTGCTCATAAAAAACAGATGGAAATTCGAGAAAATGGAAGGCATAGATGAGACGGGAGAAAGAGACTTCATAGCAGGTATACTTCAGTCTGGGGAACTCAAAGTGGTCATTGCAGTGATGTATAATCCACCACAGAACTGCAGGAGGCCAAGAGAGGGATATGAAGAAAGCAACAGAGCAATGGTGGACACACTTGCTGAGGTGGCAAGAAGAGCTCACTCCAGCAGAGCAAAGTTGCTGGTTATGGGGGATTTCAACCACAGGGAGATTGACTGGGAAAACCTGGAGCCACATGGGGGTCCCGAAACATGGAGAGCCAGGATGTTGGACGTGGTGCGCTGGAAAACCTCATGCACCAACATGTTAAGGACACTACCAGAGTGAGAGGGGAGGGTGAACCAGCAAGATTGGACCTTGTGTTCACCCTGGGCAGCTCAGACATTGAGGACATCAAGTATGAGAGTCCCCTAGGAGCTAGCGACCACGTGGTTCTGTGCTTTGAATACATAGCAGAGCTGCAAGTGGAGAGAATAACAGGAGTTGAATGGGAAAAGCCTGACTATAAAAGAGGGGACTACATAGAGTTGAAGAACTTCCTGCGGGAGGTCCAGTGGGACAGAGAACTGGCAGGAAAGCCAGTAAATGAAATGATGGAATATGTAACAACAAAATGCAAGGAGGCAGTGGAAAGGTTTATTCCCAAGGGCAACAGTAACAACGGGAAGACCAGAACGAGCCCCTGGTTTACCCGACGGTGTAAGGAGGCAAAAACAAAGTGCAATAGAGAATGGAAAAAGTACAGAAGGCAGAGAACACACGAAAATAGGGAGATCAGTAGCAGAGCCAGGAATGAGTATGCACAGGTAAGGAGGGAGGCCCAGCGACAGTATGAAAATGACATAGCATCGATAATCAAGGCTGACCCGAAACTGTTGTATAGCCACATCAGGAGGAAGGCAACAGTCAAAGACCAGGTGATCAGATTAAGGACAGAAGGTGGAGAACTCACAAAAAATGATCAGGAGGTATGTGAGGAGCTGAACAGGAGATTTAAGGAAGTGTTTACAGTAGAGACAGGAAGGGCTGTGGGAAGACAGCACAGAAGGGAACATCAAGAGGGAATATACCAACAAGTGTTGGATGACATACGAACAACTGAGGAGGAGGTGAAGAAGCTCCTAAGTGACCTTGACACCTCAAAGGCGATGGGACCGGACAACATCTCCCCATGGGTCCTTAGAGAAGGAGCAGAGATTCTGTGCATGCCTCTAACCACAATCTTCAACACATCCCTTGAAACTGGGCAACTACCTGAGAAATGGAAGACAGCTAATGTAGTCCTCATATTTAAGAAAGGAAACAGAAACGAGGCACTAAACTACAGACCTGTTTCTCTGACATGTATTGCGTGCAAAGTCATGGAGAAGAATAACAGCAGGAGAGTGGTCGAACACCTAGAAAGGAACAAGATTATAAATGAAAACCAGCATGGGTTCATGGAAGGCAAATCCTGTATCACAAACCTCCTGGAGTTTTATGACAAGGTAACAGAAGTAAGACACGAGAGAGAGGGGTGGGTAGATTGCGTTTTCCTAGACTGCAGGAAGGCCTTTGACACAGTTCCCCACAAGAGATTAGCGCAGAGGCTGGAGGATCAGGCGCATGTAAAAGGGAGGGCACTGCAATGGATCAGGGAATACCTGACAGGGAGGCAGCAACGAGTCATGGTACGTGAAGAGGTATCAGAGTAGGGGCCTGTTACGAGCGGGGTCCCACAGGGGTCAGTTCTAGGACCAGTGCTATTTTCGATATATGTGAACGACATGATGGAAGGAATAGACTCTGAAGTGTCCCTGTTCGCAGATGATGTGAAGTTGATGAGAAGAATTATATCGGGCGAGGATGAGGCAGGACTGCAAAGAGACCTGGACAGGCTGGACATGTGGTCCAGTAACTGGCTCCTCGAATTCAATCCAGCCAAATGCAAAGTCATGAAGATTGGGGAGGGGCAAAGAAGACCGCAGACAGAGTATAGGCTAGGTGGACAAAGACTACAGACCTCACTCAGGGAGAAAGACCTTGGGGTGACCATAACACCGAGCACATCACCGGAGGCACACATCAACCAAATAACTGCTGCAGCATACGGACGCCTGGCAAACCTGAGAATTGCGTTCTGATACCTTAATAAGGAATCGTTCAAGACACTGTACACTGTGTATGTTAGGCCCATACTGGAGTATGCAGCACCAGTCTGGAACCCACACCTGGTCAAGCACGTCAAGAAGTTAGAGAAAGTACAAAGGTTTGCAACAAGGCTAGTCCCAGAGCTCAAGGGAATGTCGTACGAGGAAACGTTAAGGGAAATCGGACTGACGACACTGGAGGACAGAAGGGTCAGGGGAGACATGATAACGACATACAAGATACTGCGGGGAATAGACAAGGTGGACAGAGAAAGAATGTTCGAGAGAGGGGACACAGGGACAAGGGGTCACAACAGGAAGCTGAAGACTCAGACGAGTCACAGGGACGTTAGGAAGTATTTCTTCAGTCATAGAATTGTCAGCAAGTGGAAAAGCCTAGCAAGTGAAGTAGTGGAGGCAGGAAACATACATAGTTTTAAGAAGAGGTATGATACAGCTCAGGAAGCAGAGAGAGGACCTAGTAGCGATCAGTGAAGAGGCGGGGCCAGGAGCTGAGTCTCGACCCCTGCAACCACAATTAGGTGAATTAGGTGAGTACTCTACACTCAGCACCACGCACTCTACACTCAGCACCACTCACTCTATACTCAGCACCACGCACTCTACACTCAGCACCACTCACTCTATACTCAGCACCACGCACTCTACACTCAGCACCACTCTATACTCAGCACCGCGCACTCTGCATTCAGCACCACGCACTCTGCATTCAGCACCACGCACTCTGCATTCAGCACCACGCGCTCTACACTCAGCATCACGCACTCTACACTCAGCACCACGCACTCTATACTCAGCACCACGCACTCTACACTCAGCACCACGCACTCTGCACTCAGCACCACGCACTCTATACTCAGCACCACGCACTCTGCATTCAGCACCACGCACTCTACACCCAGCACCACGCACTCTACACTCAGCATCACGCACACTGCATTCAGCACCACGCACTCTACACTCAGCACCACGCACTCTACACTCAGCATCACGCACTCTACACTCAGCACCACGCACTCTATACTCAGCACCACACACTCTGCATTCAGCACCACGCACTCTGCACTCAGCACCACGCACTCTATACTCAGCACCACGCACTCTGCATTCAGCACCACGCACTCTACACTCAGCACCACGCACTCTACACTCAGCATCACGCACTCTACACTCAGCACCACGCACTCTATACTCAGCACCACGCACTCTGCATTCAGCACCATGCACTCTGCATTCAGCACCATGCACTCTGCATTCAGCACCACGCACTCTACACTCAGCACCACGCGCTCTACACTAACACCACGCACTCTACACTCAGCACCACGCACTCTACACTAACACCACGCACTCTACGCTCAGCACCACGCACTCTACACTCAGCACCACGCACTCTATACTCAGCACCACGCACTCTACACTCAGCACCACGCACTCTACCCTCAGCACCACGCACGCTACACTCAGCACCACGCACTCTATACTCAGCACCACGCACTCTACACTCAGAACCACGCACTCTACACTCAGCACCACGCACTCTATACTCATCACCACTCACTCTACACTCAGCATCACGCACTCTACACTCAGTACCACGCACTCTATACTCAGCACCACGCACTCTGCATTCAGCACCACGCACTCTGCATTCAGCACCACGCACACTCTACACTCAGCACCCCGCACTCTACACTCAGCACCACTCACTCTATACTCAGCACCACGCACTCTGCATTCAGCACCACGCACTCTACACTCAGCACCACGCACTCTACACTCAGCATCACGCACTCTACACTCAGCACCACGCACTCTTCACTCAGCACCACGCACTCTGCATTCAGCACCACGCACTCTACACTCAGCACCACGCACTCTACAATCAGCATCACGCACTCTACACTCAGCACCACGCACTCTTCACTCAGCACCACGCACTCTGCATTCAGCACCACGCACTCTACACTCCGCACCACGCACTCTACACTCAGCATCACGCACTCTACACTCAGCACCACGCACTCTATACTCAGCACCACGCACTCTGCATTCAGCATCACGCACTCTTCACTCAGCACCACGCACTCTACACTCAGCACCACGCACTCTACACTCAGCATCACACACTCTATACCCAGCACCATGCACTCTGCATTCAGCACCATGCACTCTTCACTCAGCACCACGCACTCTACACTCAGCACCACACACTCTACACTCAGCACCACGCACTCTACACTCAGCACCACACACTCTACACTCAGCACCACGCACTCTACACTCAGCACCACGCACTCTACACTCAGCACCACACACTCTACACTCAGCACCACGCACTCTACACTCAGCACCACGCACTCTACACTCAGCACCACGCACTCTACACTCAGCACCACGCACTCTACACTCAGCACCACGCACTCTATACTCATCACCACTCACTCTACGCTCAGCATCACGCACTCTACACTCAGTACCACGCAATCTATACTCAGCACCACGCATTCTGCATTCAGCACCACGCACTCTGCATTCAGCACCACGCACACTCTACACTCAGCACCCCGCACTCTACACTCAGCACCACTCACTCTATACTCAGCACCACGCACTCTGCATTCAGCACCACGCACTCTACACTCAGCACCACGCACTCTACACTCAGCATCACGCACTCTACACTCAGCACCACGCACTCTTCACTCAGCACCACGCACTCTGCATTAAGCACCACGCACTCTACACTCAGCACCACGCACTCTACACTCAGCATCACGCACTCTACACTCAGCACCACGCACTCTTCACTCAGCACCACGCACTCTGCATTCAGCACCATGCACTCTACACTCCGCACCACGCACTCTACACACAGCATCACGCACTCTACACTCAGCACCACGCACTCTATACTCAGCACCACGCACTCTGCATTCAGCACCACGCACTCTTCACTCAGCATCACGCACTCTACACTCAGCACCACGCACTCTACACTCAGCATCACACTCTCTATACCCAGCACCATGCACTCTGCATTCAGCACCACGCACTCTTCACTCAGCACCACGCACTCTACACTCAGCACCACGCACTCTACACTGAGCACCACGCACTCTACACTCAGCACCACGCACTCTACACTCAGCACCACGCACTCTACACTCAGCACCATGCACTCTACACTCAGCATCACGCACTCTACACTCAGCACCACGCACTCTACACTCAGCACCACGCACTCTACACTCAGCACCACGCACTCTACACTCAGCATCACGCACTCTACACTCAGCACCACGCACTCTACACTCAGCACCACGCACTCTACACTCAGCATCACGCACTCTACACTCAGCACCACGCACTCTACACTCAGCATCACGCACTCTACACTCAGCACCACGCACTCTATACTCAGCACCACGCACTCTGCATTCAGCACCACGCACTCTTCACTCAGCACCACGCACTCTACACTCAGCACCACGCACTCTACACTCAGCATCACACACTCTATACCCAGCACCATGCACTCTGCATTCAGCACCATGCACTCTTCACTCAGCACCACGCACTCTACACTCAGCACCACACACTCTACACTCAGCACCATGCACTCTACACTCAGCACCACGCACTCTACACTCAGCATCATGCACTCTCCACTCAGCATCACGCACTCTACACTCAGCATCACGCACTCTACACTCAGCATCACGCACTCTGCACTCAGCACTACGCACTCTACACTCAGCACCACGCACTCTGCACTACGCACTCTACACTCAGCACCACGCACTCTACACTCAGCACCACGCACTCTACACTCAGCATCACGCACTCTACACTCAGCATCACGCACTCTACACTCAGCACCACGCACTCTTCACTCAGCACCACGCACTCTGCATTAAGCACCACGCACTCTACACTCAGCACCACGCACTCTACACTCAGCATCACGCACTCTACACTCAGCACCACGCACTCTTCACTCAGCACCACGCACTCTGCATTCAGCACCATGCACTCTACACTCCGCACCACGCACTCTACACACAGCATCA
The DNA here is from genome assembly GCF_038502225.1 of Cherax quadricarinatus. NCBI lineage: Eukaryota > Metazoa > Arthropoda > Malacostraca > Decapoda > Parastacidae > Cherax > Cherax quadricarinatus. The sequence continues at coordinate 25,109,398 of NC_091348.1, forward strand.
CGCACTCTACACTCAGCACCACGCACTCTATACTCAGCACCACGCACTCTGCATTCAGCACCACGCACTCTTCACTCAGCATCACGCACTCTACACTCAGCACCACGCACTCTACACTCAGCATCACACTCTCTATACCCAGCACCATGCACTCTGCATTCAGCACCACGCACTCTTCACTCAGCACCACGCACTCTACACTCAGCACCACGCACTCTACACTGAGCACCACGCACTCTACACTCAGCACCACGCACTCTACACTCAGCACCACGCACTCTACACTCAGCACCATGCACTCTACACTCAGCATCACGCACTCTACACTCAGCACCACGCACTCTACACTCAGCACCACGCACTCTACACTCAGCACCACGCACTCTACACTCAGCATCACGCACTCTACACTCAGCACCACGCACTCTACACTCAGCACCACGCACTCTACACTCAGCATCACGCACTCTACACTCAGCACCACGCACTCTACACTCAGCATCACGCACTCTACACTCAGCACCACGCACTCTATACTCAGCACCACGCACTCTGCATTCAGCACCACGCACTCTTCACTCAGCACCACGCACTCTACACTCAGCACCACGCACTCTACACTCAGCATCACACACTCTATACCCAGCACCATGCACTCTGCATTCAGCACCATGCACTCTTCACTCAGCACCACGCACTCTACACTCAGCACCACACACTCTACACTCAGCACCATGCACTCTACACTCAGCACCACGCACTCTACACTCAGCATCATGCACTCTCCACTCAGCATCACGCACTCTACACTCAGCATCACGCACTCTACACTCAGCATCACGCACTCTGCACTCAGCACTACGCACTCTACACTCAGCACCACGCACTCTGCACTACGCACTCTACACTCAGCACCACGCACTCTACACTCAGCACCACGCACTCTACACTCAGCATCACGCACTCTACACTCAGCATCACGCACTCTACACTCAGCATCACGCACTCTACACTCAGCACTACGCACTCTACACTCAGCATCACGCACTCTACACTCAGCACCACGCACTCTACACTCAGCATCACGCACTCTACACTCAGCATCACGCACTCTACACTCAGCACCACGCACTCTACACTCAGCATCACACACTCTACACTCAGCATCACGCACTCTACACTCTGCACTACGCACTCTACACTCAGCACTACGCACTCTACACTCAGCACCACGCACTCTACACTCAGCACTACGCACTCTACACTCAGCACCACGCACTCTACACTCAGCACCACGCACTCTACACTCAGCATCACGCACTCTACACTCAGCATCACGCACTCTACACTCAGCACCACGCACTCTACACTCAGCATCACACACTCTACACTCAGCATCACGCACTCTACACTCAGCACTACGCACTCTACACTCAGCACTACGCACTCTACACTTAGCATCACGCACTCTACACAGCATCACGCACTCTACACTCAGCATCACACACTCTACACTCAGCATCACGCACTCTACACTCAGCACTACGCACTCTACACTCAGCACTACGCACTCTACACAGCATCACGCACTCTACACAGCATCACGCACTCTACACTCAGCATCACGCACTCTACACTCAGCACTACGCACTCTACACTCAGCACCACGCACTCTACACTCAGCATCACGCACTCTACACTCAGCATCAAGCACTCTACACTCAGCACCACGCACTCTACACTCAGCATCACGCACTCTACACTCAGCACCACGCACTGTACACTCAGCACCACGCACTCTACACTCAGCATCACGCACTCTACACTCAGCACTACGCACTCTACACTCAGCACCACGCACTCTACACTCAGCACCACGCACTCCACACTCAGCACCATGCACTCTACACTCAGCACTACGCACTCTACACTCAGCACCACGCACTCTACACTCAGCACCACGCACTCTACACTCAGCATCAAGCACTCTACACCCAGCATCACGCACTCTACACTCAGCATCACGCACTCTACACTCAGCATCACGCACTCTACACTCAGCATCACGCACTCTACACCAAGCATCACGCACTCTACACTCAGCATCACGCACTCTACACCCAGCATCACGCACTCTACACTCAGCATCATGCACTCTACACTCAGCATCACGCACTCTACACTCAGCACTACGCACTCTGCACTCAGCATCACGCACTCTACACTCAGCATCACGCACTCTACGCTCAGCATCACGCACTCTACACTCAGCATCACGCACTCTACACTCAGCACCACGCACTCTACACTCAGCATCACGCACTCTACACTCAGCACCACGCACTCTACACTCAGCATCACGCACTCTACACTCAGCACTACGCACTCTACACAGCATCACGCACTCTTCACAGCATCACGCACTCTACACTCAGCATCACGCACTCTACACTCAGCGCTACGCACTCTACACTCAGCACCACGCACTCTACACTCAGCATCACGCACTCTACACTCAGCATCACGCACTCTACACTCAGCACCACGCACTCTACACTCAGCATCACGCACTCTACACTCAGCACCACGCACTGTACACTAAGCACCACGCACTCTACACTCAGCACTACGCACTCTACACTCAGCAAGACGCACTCTACACTCAGCACCACGCACTCCACACTCAGCACCATGCACTCTACACTCAGCACTACGCACTCTACACTCAGCACCACGCACTCTACACTCACCACCACGCACTCTACACTCAGCACAAAGCACTCTACACCCAGCATCACGCACTCTACACTCAGCATCACGCACTCTACACTCAGCATCACGCACTCTACACCCAGCATCACGCACTCTACACTCAGCATCACGCACTCTACACTCAGCATCACGCACTCTACACCCAGCATCACGCACTCTACACTCAGCATCATGCACTCTACACTCAGCATCACGCACTCTACACTCAGCACTACGCACTCTGCACTCAGCATCACGCATTCTACACTCAGCATCACGCACTCTACGCTCAGCATCACGCACTCTACACTCAGCACTACGCACTCTACACTCAGCACCACGCACTCTACACTCAGCATCACGCACTCTACACTCAGCATCACGCACTCTACACTCAGCACCACGCACTCTACACTCAGCATCACGCACTCTACACTCAGCACCACGCACTCTACACTCAGCACCACGCACTCTACACTCAGCATCACGCACTCTACACTCAGCACTACGCACTCTACACTCAGCACCACGCACTCTACACTCAGCACCACGCACTCCACACTCAGCACCATGCACTCTACACTCAGCACTACGCACTCTACACTCAGCACCACGCACTCTACACTCAGCACCACGCACTCTACACTCAGCACCAAGCACTCTACACCCAGCATCACGCACTCTACACTCAGCATCACGCACTCTACACTCAGCATCACGCACTCTACACCCAGCATCACGCACTCTACACTCAGCATCACGCACTCTACACTCAGCATCACGCACTCTACACCCAGCATCACGCACTCTACACTCAGCATCACGCACTCTTCACTCAGCATCACGCACTCTACACTCAGCACTACGCACTCTGCACTCAGCATCACGCACTCTACACTCAGCATCACGCACTCTACACTCAGCATCACGCACTCTACACTCAGCATCACGCACTCTACACTCAGCATCACGCGCTCTACACCCAGCATCACGCACTCTACACTCAGCATCACGCACTCTACACTCAGCATCACGCACTCTACACTCAGCATCACGCACTCTACACTCAGCATCACGCACTCTACACCCAGCATCACGCACTCTACACTCAGCATCACGCACTCTACACTCAGCATCACGCACTCTACACTCAGCATCACGCACTCTACACCCAGCATCACGCACTCTACACTCAGCATCACGCACTGTACACTCAGCACCACGCACTCTACACTCAGCACCACGCACTCTACACTCAGCACCAAGCACTCTACACCCAGCATCACGCACTCTACACTCAGCATCACGCACTCTACACTCAGCATCACGCACTCTACACCCAGCATCACGCACTCTACACTCAGCATCACGCACTCTACACTCAGCATCACGCACTCTACACTCAGCATCACGCACTCTACACTCAGCATCACGCACTCTGCACTCAGCATCACGCACTCTACACTCAGCACTACGCACTGTGCACTCAGCATCACGCACTCTACACTCAGCACCACGCACTCTATACTCAGCACCACGCACTCTACACTCAGCATCACGCACTCTACACTCAGCATCACGCACTCTACACTCAGCATCACGCACTCTACACTCAGCATCACGCACTCTACACTCAGCATCACGCACTCTACACTCAGCATCACGCACTCTACACTCAGCACCAAGCACTCTACACCCAGCATCACGCACTCTACACTCAGCATCACGCACTCTACACTCAGCATCACGCACTCTACACCCAGCATCACACACTCTACACTCAGCATCACGCACTCTACACTCAGCATCACGCACTCTACACCCAGCATCACGCACTCTACACTCAGCATCACGCACTCTACACTCAGCACTACGCACTCTGCACTCAGCATCACGCACTCTACACTCAGCATCATGCACTCTACACTCAGCATCACGCACTCTACACTCAGCATCACGCACTCTACGCTCAGCATCACGCACTCTACACTCAGCATCACGCACTCTACACTCAGCACCACGCACTCTGTACTCAGCATCACGCACTCTACACTCAGCATCACGCACTCTACACTCAGCATCACGCACTCTACACTCAGCATCATGCACTCTACACTCAGCATCACGCACTCTACACTCAGCATCATGCACTCTACACTCAGCATCACGCACTCTACGCTCAGCATCACGCACTCTACACTCAGCATCACGCACTCTACACTCAGCATCACACACTCTACACTCAGCACTACGCACTCTACACTCAGCACCACACACTCTACACTCAGCACTACGCACTCTACACTCAGCATCACGCACTCTACACTCAGCATCACGCACTCTACACTCAGCATCACGCACTCTACACTCAGCATCACGCACTCTACACTCAGCATCATGCACTCTACACTCAGCATCACGCACTCTACACTCAGCATCACGCACTCTACACTCAGCATCACGCACTCTACACTCAGCATCACGCACTCTACACTCAGCACTACGCACTGTGCACTCAGCATCACGCACTCTACACTCAGCACCACGCACTCTATACTCAGCACCACGCACTCTACACTCAGCATCACGCACTCTACACTCAGCATCACGCACTCTACACTCAGCATCACGCACTCTACACTCAGCATCACGCACTCTACACTCAGCATCACGCACTCTACACTCAGCATCACGCACTCTACACTCAGCACCAAGCACTCTACACCCAGCATCACGCACTCTACACTCAGCATCACGCACTCTACACTCAGCATCACGCACTCTACACCCAGCATCACACACTCTACACTCAGCATCACGCACTCTACACTCAGCATCACGCACTCTACACCCAGCATCACGCACTCTACACTCAGCATCACGCACTCTACACTCAGCACTACGCACTCTGCACTCAGCATCACGCACTCTACACTCAGCATCATGCACTCTACACTCAGCATCACGCACTCTACACTCAGCATCACGCACTCTACGCTCAGCATCACGCACTCTACACTCAGCATCACGCACTCTACACTCAGCACCACGCACTCTGTACTCAGCATCACGCACTCTACACTCAGCATCACGCACTCTACACTCAGCATCACGCACTCTACACTCAGCATCATGCACTCTACACTCAGCATCACGCACTCTACACTCAGCATCATGCACTCTACACTCAGCATCACGCACTCTACGCTCAGCATCACGCACTCTACACTCAGCATCACGCACTCTACACTCAGCATCACACACTCTACACTCAGCACTACGCACTCTACACTCAGCACCACACACTCTACACTCAGCACTACGCACTCTACACTCAGCATCACGCACTCTACACTCAGCATCACGCACTCTACACTCAGCACTACGCACTCTGCACTCAGCATCACGCACTCTACACTTAGCATCATGCACTCTACACTCAGCATCACGCACTCTACACTCAGCATCACGCACTCTACGCTCAGCATCACGCACTCTACACTCAGCATCACGCACTACACTCAGCACCACGCACTCTGCACTCAGCATCACGCACTCTGCACTCAGCATCACGCACTCTACACTCAGCACCACGCACTCTACACTCAGCATCACGCACTCTACACTCAGCCACTGACTATATAATACACGCTTTATTATGATAGCATTATAATATTTATTACGATTTAGGCTGTATAAAAACAGGAGTTTGTGTAGGTGCGCCAGGGCAAAATAATCGGATTATTTTGGTTATCGGGTGCGACACGTGATCGGTTGGTCAAGTGAATGGATATATCGGTCTCTCAATCCTCGTCTTGTTCTGTTTTTCTTTAATTATTTTCGTGGTGATATTTTGATCTCACTTCCATTTGTTATGGTAATTATTACAGCGACGTGTTGGCACCAGAATATTGTATTACATTACAGTCTCTCTGTACCTATAGTTACAATGAAATACATAGAAAAAATAATTGCTGCACTAGGAACCACGAGAAGGAAACATTGTTGACAGATGGAGTTCCTCTTGAAGGTGTACCTGTCATGTTATATGATAGTTGTCGCCTTCTTGGCAACTCTTGTCTTTGTCGTGTCACCATGTGATGGTCCATCCTTGAATGGTATCACATCATCCCCTGGGATTCATCTGGATGCTGAACGCGAGAATCTGAGTCACTCTTTTAAGAGGTTGTAGCTGCAGAGATTGTGACCATAGTGAAAGTGTTGTGGCTGCAGTGATGGTGACCATAGTGAAAGTGTTGTAGCTGCAGTGATGGTGACCATAGTGAGAGTGTTGTAGCTGTAGTGATGGTGACTATAGTGAGTGTTGCAGCTGCAGTTATGGTGACCATAGTAAGAGTGTTGCACCTGCAGTGAGGGTGACCATAGTGAGAGTGTTGTAGCTGCATTGATAGTGACCATAGTGAGAGTGTTGTAGCTGCAGTGATGGTGACCATAGTGAGAGTGTTGTAGCTACAGTGATGGTGACCATAGTGAGAATGTTGTTGCTGCAGTGATGGTGACCATAGTAAGAGTGTTGCACCTGCAGTGATAGTGGCCATAGTGAGAGTGTTGTAGCTGCAGTGACGATGACCATAGTGAGAGTGTTGTAGCAGACATGACGGTGACCATAGTTACAGTGTTGCAGCTACAGCGATGGTAACCATTTTAAATACTCTTCAGTTCTCTTCCAGTTTTTCTCCTCTATATCCTCTCTGTGACCAGTTAGTTGTGTAACATTGTTCACCATCAACAAGGTCACTTCTCTCCCAGGTCAGTAGTCTCCCCTAACACACACAACTTAATCCTTTTTTTATGCTAGGCACGTAATCCCTACCTAAGTCACTCATATCCCCTTTCTGTCTCTGTCTCTCTCTCTCTCTGTATGTAGTTGTGTAAATCTCTCTGTCTGTGTCTGTCTATCTGTCTCTCTCTATCTCTCTCTCTCTCTCACACACACACAAACAAACAAACACACTATTTAGGCAATGTTTTTTACAGGATTAGTTAAGAGTTTCTACCTTTATTTACAAGCTGAGAGGTTTTACTTAGCTCTTTTGAAAGCATTTTTATTATTATAAAACATACAAGCAGGAAAGAGGATGAAGTTCGAGCCAGCTCTGGGCCAGCAATTTCTTTTCATCAGTTGACTTCATTTCATCGATGTTGTTATACGAACATGTTCCAAACTCGAGTCATTCTAGAAATGAATGATTTTAGAAGAAATGAGGTTCTTGAGAATGAAACAGAGAGAGTGTAATTACTTTTTGCTGCCCGTCTTGTGGTATATAAACTGTCTTCTCTCTTTCCGCGAAATTCGGCAATATTTGCCTTGTAAAGCCACTCATCTCTCCAATGGTAAAGTCTTCTGAAATGACAGATCTATCCTAGTCGTAGATGAGAAGGGGGACAGGTAGTCAAAGAAAGTAGTGTAATCTCAAAGTATGAGGACACTTGTGCCTCGTATAGTTTTTCAGCCTTTGCTGTCGAGCAGGTACGAGATACTCCATAATACTGTTAGCATCTTGGCTGCCGTGCTTCCAAGATTTATCACATGATTCTTCATAGGTATTTTGTAGTCACATTTCATCCCTTGGATATCCACCTTATCCCTGGGTTTTAACACTCTTAGTTCATTCTTACCACTGTTAAAGTAACATCATGCTGCCTAGAGATCACCATCGTTTTTTTTTCAGAAGAAAATTTAACCATTCATGGTTTTCATCCCAGGCTGATATAGCTTTACACCGGTGATTGTTGTGCTTGAGAGCAACCGATATTTTCTCTCTTTGATTAGTAAATGTCGGAGGACAGTCATTTGCAGAGGCATGGGATTCTGGGAAGAAGTGAAGAAGGTCATTGAAGCAGACATACCATAACTATGAACCAAGCCATCTTCCCTGTGGAACACTGGCACCGATTTAGTATTTTTCTCACTGTCCCATTGAGAGCTATTCTCAGAGATCTATCTTGAAGGTAATCACTAAGATGTAATGCAGAGCCAGAGTGGTACCGCAAAGGGGAGAGGTTAAATAGATCAGCACAAGAGCAACTGTTTCGAAAACCAAACTGAGAGTCACTAGGAAGCTAGTGAAATTCGAAAAATAGTGTCATTTGCCGTGAGATTGTTCCAAAAGCTTTACCAGTGACTGACAGGAGCGACACTGATCTGTAGTTGATTATTTCCGTTCTGCTTTTTTGTGAACAGGAACTACATTCGCCTCTTTCTACACCAAAGTACGTTACACTGTGCTATGTAGTGCTGCTAGGTGCGAGTTAGTAATGATTCCAGCTGTTTTGCCACGTCGCGTAAATGAGGTGTAGCCAGCGACTGTAAAAAACTCAGGAGTATTTTGGTCCAAAAATGTCTCAACAACGGCTATTATGTCAGGACGATGATTGTTCACGAAACTGCGTGAGCTCACTATCATTGGTAATGAAGTCCTTAATCTTGGACAGGATGATGATAGATTGGATCCTTCTCACACAACAGGTGGAACTCAAACTCCTGGCAAGTTTCTCATGCTTGTTTTCAGGTGAGGTATATAGATGTTTAAGGTAGGACACTGAGACACTGGGACACTGGGACAGCCACTGGGGTGTAGCCCTGTGATATTGTGTAAGCCACAAAACCACCTGCTGAGCTAAGATAGAAGTACATGTAATTGGATGGGTGAAGTGTAAAAGTGTTCACTGGCTCTGACATCCTGCTGATGTGCTCCGAAAATAAATCTCTAAACAATTGGCGATCCTGTCAGTTCAGTTCCTTTTTGTTCCCTCTTGTTACAGTAATTGCACTTGATACCTCAAGTGACAGCAGGAACACTGCCTAGGTGCTTAGGAGAGTGGTCTCCTATTTTATGCACCTCTTGTGTTTAGCTGCTGACTCGGCAGCTAATTTCTCTGTAAGTTCTGATGCTGGTGAGTCTATTGATTATGTACCTGATGGGTGTTTTCCTGGGACAGTGTTGACGGGGGATGAGACGGCTGTGGGAAGCTACCTCTTTCTTTTCCATGATCTCTTCTACGTCCTCTTTTACGCCCTCGTCCATACCTAGGTCCATGCTTACGTCCAGCACTTATTTAAGTGTACAGTTTATGAGCTGATTGTTAGTTACAGTAGTTACTAGTGGAAAAGAACCTGACTCAGAGTTGGCAGATGGAACACTGACGCCAGTTTTACTAGTAGGTGTACAGGTAGGTGCTGGAACAGTGAAGTCAGTCTACTGGTAGGTGCTGGAACAGTAGAGTCAGTGTACTGGTAGGTGCTGGAACAGTAGAGTCAGTCTACTGGTAGGTGCTGGAACAATGAAGTCATTGTACTAGTAGGTGCTGGAAAAGTGAAGTCAGTGTACTGGTAGGTGCTGGAACAGTGAAGTGAGTGTACTAGTAGATGTTGTTTCTCAATTGATTTGTTCCCGCTGTAGTGGCTGAAGAAACTGAAAACAAAATTTTCATTAACTGTAATTTGACCCTCATCTGCCTGTAGAGTTTTATGACTAACAGATTCCCGCCAGTTCTCTCTCTCTCTCTCTCTCTCTCTCTCTCTCTCTCTCTCTCTCTCTCTCTCTCTCTCTCTCTCTCTCTCTCTCTCTCTCTCTCTCTCTCTCTCCTCTCTCACTCAGATCAGAAAAGTTGAAGAGCAAAAGTCCAGGGGTAGATTACCGTTGTTTCACAAAAATTTCCTATTCCCTGTAGGATCTTGTTTCCCGCTGGTTCCAGCTCCCTAAATCTATCTCCACTCAGCAGTCGTTTTGTTTTTCAGGGCTGAAGCTCGCAAATTTATTGACTTTCATCTGAGTTGCAATTGTTGCTTCAGTTGACTGCAGGAGTGTTAGTGTGAGAGCAAACGATGCGTTTGGAAACTGTCTAGTTTAATTCCACTTAGCACATCTCAATTTGTTCAGCGTTGATTAATGATCTTCATTAAGCGCTCATTAGTTATTCAAGGAATGGCTATGGCTGAGGATTGATGTGCAGAGTTTAGGTGAATGGATCAATTTTTTTTGTCTTCTTTCCACTTCCATCCATCATCGTGAACTGCGGCTCTTGCTCGCATATTTTCCTCTTCTCTCTCCTGAACATTTTATTTTCTATTTTAAATCAATATTCTTTCTGTGCCTTTTGCTTTGGGGTTTTTATTGTTCTAGTAAACGAAAAGATAATTATTGTTACAGGGAGCTTGTGGGTACCTTTTTCTGTGTTTCTACATATGTTTCCACCAGCTGTGGATACAACAACATGCGAAGGTTAAGTATATTCGACAGGAGTGTGTGTGTATGTAGCATCTGGAAGGGTCAGGTGTATTCAGGAGGTGAGTGTACAGCGCCTGGGAGAACCACCAGGTACTGCCAGGATACTACCGTAAATCCTTGCAAGTGTAGGGCGTGGAGGAGTCTGAGACTGTATTTCTTATGATTACTTCCATCATTCAGTGTCCCTCTAAGCCACCACACTGCATTACACTGAAAAATGAAGCCTTCATATAAAAGTTTGACGCCTGACATCTAATGTCTTATCCAATCGTCTTTTGACACCTAACGCCTGACTACTGACGTGTGACTCCTGATGTCTGTTACCTGATGCCTGACGCTGCCTGCTTCCCTCATATTAGATTTGCCGTCTCCTGGGAAAGCTATTTCCCAGCTGAGTGTTATAGATTTCCTCGGCTTATATTTCTTGTGCTTTATCTCCCTAAATCATTTCCATTTTAATACCAGCCACCTGTTTTGTGTGATGTGATACTCTGACAGCCAGGCCTGAGCTTATGATTTCTTTATACCCGTTTGTCGCCTTGTTGCCCCAGTCACCATTCTTGCTGCCTGCGTTATCAACCAGACTCTTGCTGCCAGCTGCTCGCAGGACCCCCTAGCCATCACAACTTGGCCGATCATGTTCTTGTATTGGTGCATTTTTCTCATTGGAGGTTAAGCCTTTGACACTGTTGATATAGATCTTATGGTTACAATCATAACTATATTTATAAATGGGTGGACTGGTAAACCAGCGGAAGGCCTCGATCAAATGACCAAAAGCTAAAGGTGCTAGTCATCATATGACCAAGACCTGCGTCAGGGATTCACAAGTCACCACTATATTACATAAATGCATAAAGGAATATAATATCGCACTAAATAAAAACATCCCTTATTAATTAAAAAAAGTAATGGTTAGTCAGCTTATTCTTATTATGATCATTACAAGTATATCACTCGTAGTGATATACTTGTGCTGGATATATCACTCGTAGTGATATACTTGTGCTGGATATATCACTCGTAATGATATACTTGTGCTGGATATATCACTCGTAGTGATATACTTGTGCTGGATATATCACTCGTAGTGATATACTTGTGCTGGATATATCACTCGTAATGATATACTTGTGCTGGATATATCACTCGTAGTGATATACTTGTGCTGGATGATGGCGTTATTACCAGTCATTGTGGCATTACCAGCCATCATGCTGACAGTCACTGTCATCCCTCATGCTGACAGTCACTGTCATCCCTCATGCTGACAGTCACTATCATCCATCATGCTGACAGTCACTGTCATCCCTCATGCTGACAGTCACTGTCATTCCTCATGCTGACAGTCACTGTCATCCCTCATGCTGACAGTAACTGTCATCCCTCATGCTGACAGTCACTGTCATCCCTCATGCTGACAGTCACTGTCATCCCTCATGCTGACAGTCACTGTCATCCATCATGCTGACAGTCACTGTCATCCCCCGTGCTGACAGTCACTGTCATCCCTCATGCTGACAGTCACTGTCATCCCTCATGCTGACAGTCACTGTCATCCCTCATGCTGACAGTCACTGTCATCCCTCATGCTGACAGTCACTGTCATCCCTCATGCTGACAGTCACTGTCATCCATCATGCTGACAGTCACTGTCATCCATCATGCTGACAGTCACTGTCATCCCTCATGCTGACAGTCACTGTCATCCCTCATGCTGACAGTCACTGTCATCCCTCATGCTGACAGTCACTGTCATCCCTCATGCTGACAGTCACTGTCATCCCTCATGCTGACAGTCACTGTCATCCCTCATGCTGACAGTCACTGTCATCCCTCATGCTGACAGTCACTGTCATCCATCATGCTGACAGTCACTGTCATCCATCATGCTGACAGTCACTGTCATCCCTCATGCTGACAGTCACTGTCATCCCTCATGCTGACAGTCACTGTCATCCCTCATGCTGACAGTCACTGTCATCCCTCATGCTGACAGTCACTGTCATCCATCATGCTGACAGTCACTGTCATCCATCATGCTGACAGTCACTCTCATCCCTCATGGTGACAGTCACTGTCATCCATCATGCTGACAGTCACTGTCATTTATCATGCTGACAGTCACTGTCATCCCTCATGCTGACAGTCACTGTCATTTATCATGCTGACAGTCACTGTCATCCCTCATGCTGACAGTCACTGTCATTTAAAATGCTGACAGTCACTGTCATCCCTCATGCTGACAGTCACTGTCATTTATCATGCTGACAGTCACTGTCATCCATCATGCTGACAGTCACTGTCATCCATCATGCTGACAGTCACTGTCATCCCTCATGCTGACAGTCACTGTCATCCCTCATGCTGACAGTCACTGTCATCCCTCATGCTGACAGTCACTGTCATCCCTCATGCTGACAGTCACTGTCATCCATCATGCTGACAGTCACTGTCATCCATCATGCTGACAGTCACTCTCATCCCTCATGGTGACAGTCACTGTCATCCATCATGCTGACAGTCACTGTCATTTATCATGCTGACAGTCACTGTCATCCCTCATGCTGACAGTCACTGTCATTTATCATGCTGACAGTCACTGTCATCCCTCATGCTGACAGTCACTGTCATTTAAAATGCTGACAGTCACTGTCATCCCTCATGCTGACAGTCACTGTCATTTATCATGCTGACAGTCACTGTCATCCATCATGCTGACAGTCACTGTCATCCATCATGCTGACAGTCACTGCCATCCATCATACTGACAATCACTATCATCCATCATACTGACAGTCACTGTCATCCCTCATGCTGACAGTCACTGTCATTTATCATGCTGACAGTCACTGTCATCCCTCATGCTGACAGTCACTGTCATTTATCATGCTGACAGTCACTGTCATCCATCATGCTGACAGTCACTGTCATCCATCATGCTGACAGTCACTGCCATCCATCATACTGACAATCACTATCATCCATCATACTGACAGTCACTGTCGTCCCTCATGCTGACAGTCACTGTCATCCATCATGCTGATAATTAATACCAGCCATTGTGCTAAACAATTACTGCAATACATCACGCCAACAATAACTTACATCAATCATGTTAACAGTCACTACCGTTCTTCTTGCTGACAGTCACTGTCGTTCTTCTTGCTGACAGTCACTACCGTTCTTCTTGCTGACAGTCACTACCGTTCTTCTTGCTGACAGTCACTACCGTTCTTCTTGCTGACAGTCACTATCGTTCTTCTTGCTGACAGTCACTACCGTTCTTCTTGCTGACAGTCACTACCGTTCTTCTTGCTGACAGTCACTACCGTTCTTCTTGCTGACAGTCACTACCGTTCTTCTTGCTGACAGTCACTATCGTTCTTCTTGCTGACAGTCACTATCGTTCTTCTTGCTGACAGTCATTATCGTTCTTCTTGCTGACAGTCACTATCGTTCTTCTTGCTGACAGTCACTACCGTTCTTCTTGCTGACAGTCACTACCGTTCTTCTTGCTGACAGTCACTACCGTTCTTCTTGCTGACAGTCACTATCGTTCTTCTTGCTGACAGTCACTATCGTTCTTCTTGCTGACAGTCACTGTCGTTCTTCTTGCTGACAGTCACTGTCGTTCTTCTTGCTGACAGTCACTATCGTTCTTCTTGCTGACAGTCACTATCGTTCTTCTTGCTGACAGTCACTATCGTTCTTCTTGCTGACAGTCACTATCGTTCTTCTTGCTGACAGTCACTGTCGTTCTTCTTGCTGACAGTCACTATCGTTCTTCTTGCTGACAGGCACTGTCGTTCTTCTTGCTGACAGTCACTATCGTTCTTCTTGCTGACAGTCACTATCGTTCTTCTTGCTGACAGTCACTATCGTTCTTCTTGCTGACAGTCACTATCGTTCTTCTTGCTGACAGTCACTGTCGTTCTTCTTGCTGACAGTCACTATCGTTCTTCTTGCTGACAGGCACTGTCGTTCTTCTTGCTGACAGTCACTATCGTTCTTCTTGCTGACAGTCACTATCGTTCTTCTTGCTGACAGTCACTATCGTTCTTCTTGCTGACAGTCACTGTCGTTCTTCTTGCTGACAGTCACTATCGTTCTTCTTGCTGACAGGCACTGTCGTTCTTCTTGCTGACAGTCACTATCGTTCTTCTTGCTGACAGTCACTATCGTTCTTCTTGCTGAGAGTCACTATCGTTCTTCTTGCTGACAGTCACTATCGTTCTTCTTGCTGACAGTCACTATCGTTCATCCACAATCCTCAAAATCACTACCACTCATCATGCCAACAATCAATCTCATTTATTAGGCTAACAGTTATTACCATCAAATATGCTAACAATCCCCACTGTTCATCACGGTAGCGTCCGCATCTGTTCATCCCTGTCAAAGAAACTACCACTTATTAAACTGACAGACACTGTCATCCATGATACTGACAGCCACTACCATCCATCCTGCTGCCATGCACTACCATCCATCATGCTACCATGCACTACCATCCATCATGCTGCCATGCACTACCATCCATCATGCTGCCATGCACTACCATCCATCATGCTGCCATGCACTACCATCCATCATGCTGCCATGCACTACCATCCATCATGCTGCCATGCACTACCGTCCATCATGCTGCCATGCACTACCATCCACCATGCTACCATGCACTACCTTCCATCATGCTGCCATGCACTACCATCCATCATGCTGCCATGCACTACCATCCATCATGCTGCCATGCACTACCATCCATCATGCTGCCATGCACTACCATCCATCCTGCTGCCATGCACTACCATCCATCATGCTGCCATGCACTACCATCCATCATGCTGCCATGCACTACCATCCACCATGCTGCCATGCACTACCTTCCATCATGCTGCCATGCACTACCATCCATCATGCTGCCATGCACTACCATCCATCATGCTGCCATGCACTACCATCCACCATGCTACCATGCACTACCTTCCATCATGCTGCCATGCACTACCATCCATCATGCTGCCATGCACTACCATCCATCATGCTGCCATGCACTACCATCCACCATGCTGCCATGCACTACCGTCCATCATGCTGCCATGCACTACCATCCATCATGCTGCCATGCACTACCTTCCATCATGCTGCCATGCACTACCATCCATCATGCTGCCATGCACTACCATCCATCATGCTGCCATGCACTACCATCCACCATGCTACCATGCACTACCTTCCATCATGCTGCCATGCACTACCATCCATCATGCTGCCATGCACTACCATCCATCATGCTGCCATGCACTACCATCCACCATGCTGCCATGCACTACCTTCCATCATGCTGCCATGCACTACCATCCATCATGCTGCCATGCACTACCATCCATCATGCTGCCATGCACTACCATCCATCATGCTGCCATGCACTATCATCCATCATGCTGCCATGCACTACCACCCACCATGCTACCATGCACTACCTTCCATCATGCTGCCATGCACTACCATCCATCATGCTGCCATGCACTACCATCCATCATGCTGCCATGCACTACCATCCACCATGCTGCCATGCACTACCTTCCATCATGCTGCCATGCACTACCATCCATCATGCTGCCATGCACTACCATCCATCATGCTGCCATGCACTACCATCCACCATGCTACCATGCACTACCTTCCATCATGCTGCCATGCACTACCATCCATCATGCTGCCATGCACTACCATCCATCATGCTGCCATGCACTACCATCCATCATGCTGCCATGCACTACCATCCATCATGCTGCCATGCACTACCATCCATCATGCTGCCATGCATGCTGCCATGCACTACCTTCCATCATGCTGCCATGCACTACCATCCATCATGCTGCCATGCACTACCATCCATCATGCTGCCATGCATCCATCCATGCTGCCATGCACTACCTACCATCCATCATGCTGCCATGCACTACCATCCACCATGCTGCCATGCACTACCTTCCATCATGCTGCCATGCACTACCATCCATCATGCTGCCATGCACTACCATCCATCATGCTGCCATGCACTACCATCCATCATGCTGCCATGCACTACCATCCATCATGCTGCCATGCACTACCATCCATCATGCTGCCATGCACTACCATCCATCATGCTGCCATGCACTACCATCCATCATGCTGCCATGCACTACCATCCATCCTGCTGCCATGCACTACCATCCATCATGCTGCCATGCACTACCATCCATCATGCTGCCATGCACTACCATCCATCATGCTGCCATGCACTACCATCCATCATGCTGCCATGCACTACCATCCATCATGCTGCCATGCACTACCATCCATCATGCTGCCATGCACTACCATCCATCATGCTGCCATGCACTATCATCCACCATGCTGCCATGCACTACCTTCCATCATGCTGCCATGCACTACCATCCATCATGCTGCCATGCACTACCATCCATCATGCTGCCATGCACTACCATCCATCATGCTGCCATGCACTACCATCCATCATGCTGCCATGCACTACCATCCACCATGCTGCCATGCACTACCTTCCATCATGCTGCCATGCACTACCTTCCATCATGCTGCTATGCACTACTATCCACCATGCTGCCATGCACTACCATCCACCATGCTGCCATGCACTACCATCCATCATGCTGCCATGCACTACCATCCATCATGCTGCCATGCACTACCATCCATCATGCTGCCATGCACTACCATCCATCATGCTGCCATGCACTACCATCCATCATGCTGCCATGCACTACCATCCTTCATGCTGCCATGCACTACTATCCACCATGCTGCCATGCACTACCATCCATCATGCTGCCATGCACTACCATCCATCATGCTGCCATGCACTACCATCCATCATGCTGCCATGCACTACCATCCATCATGCTGCCATGCACTATCATCCATCATGCTGCCATGCACTACCATCCATCATGCTGCCATGCACTACCATCCATCATGCTGCCATGCACTACCATCCATCATTCTGCCATGCGCTACCATCCATCATGCTGCCATACACTACCATCCATCATGCTGCCATGCACTACCATCCATCATGCTGCCATGCACTACCATCCATCATGCTGCCATGCACTACCATCCATCATGCTGCCATGCACTACCATCCATCATGCTGCCATGCACTACCATCCATCATGCTACCATGCACTACCATCCATCATGCTACCATGCACTACCATCCATCATGCTGCCATGCACTACCATCCATCATGCTACCATGCACTACCATCCATCATGCTGCCATGCACTACCATCCATCATGCTGCCATGCACTACCATCCATCATGCTGCCATGCACTACCATCCATCATGCTGCCATGCACTACCATCCATCATGCTGCCATGCACTACCATCCATCATGCTACCATGCACTACCATCCATCATGCTGCCATGCACTACCATCCATCATTCTGCCATGCGCTACCATCCATCATGCTGCCATGCACTACCATCCATCATGCTGCCATGCACTACCATCCATCATGCTGCCATGCACTACCGTCCATCATGCTGCCATGCACTACCATCCATCATGCTGCCATGCACTACCATCCATCATGCTGCCATGCACTACTATCCACCATGCTGCCATGCACTACCATCCATCATGCTGCCATGTACTACCATCCATCATGCTGCCATGCACTACCATCCATCTTGCTGCCATGCACTACCATCCATCATGCTGCCATGCACTACCATCCATCATGCTGCCATGCACTACTATCCACCATGCTGCCATGCACTACCATCCATCATGCTGCCATGTACTACCATCCATCATGCTGCCATGCACTACCATCCATCATGCTGCCATGCACTACCATCCATCATGCTGCCATGCACTACCATCCATCATGCTGCCATGCACTACCGTCCATCATGCTGCCATGCACTACCATCCATCATACTGCCATGCACTACCATCCATCATGCTGCCATGCACTACCGTCCATCATGCTGCCATGCACTACCATCCATCATGCTACCATGCACTACCATCCATCATGCTGCCATGCACTACCATCCATCATGCTGCCATGCACTACCATCCATCATGCTGCCATGCACTACCATCCATCCTGCTGCCATGCACTACCATCCATCATGCTGCCATGCACTACCATCCATCATGCTGCCATGCACTACCCAGAATTTATCAAGGATCTACAAAGTCTTCAAAAAAAGCTTACTCCAGAGGCAACAATTCTGGCAGATGTTCTACGAGTTGTCTGGTGTCTGTTATGACAAATATCTCTGACATTTCACAGCAAGAACTGTTATATATTCCTAACATTTGGAGGAAAAAATTGTATTAATTCTTCCTACAGAATGAGATGGAATAACTCATCAGTTTAGGCTTGAGTGTCACTACGTCAACTAAGAAATGTAGTTTCTTCTATCTTGAACATTAAAATGGTATAAAATACCGACAGGTTGTTAGGTAAGACATAAATGCAACAGTTAGGAATCTTAATTTCTTTTATCTTAAGCAAATTCGGCATAGGTCTGTCCTTGTTTCCCTCTCAACCTACGAAATGTACCCAGAACTTACAGGAATTAGCTACTTTTCATCAAGAACAGCTTCCTTGACTTTGTCATAATCAATGTACATATATGGTAGAGATGCTGTACACTCCTGAACATTTCCAGCTGAAGCAATGTGTAACAAGGCAGCATATTAGTCTTTAGGCCGGATTATATTGCACGTTTGTTGCAACTAATGAGACACATTTCCTCGATCTAAACTTTATAGTTTAAAGGTTAGATTTTTGGTTAATGTTAGTCTTTGTTCTTTAATACTTTATTTTCTTCCGATGTCTCATTAAAAAACCGTTGGACAGTTGTATACATCATCCTGTCATACTGTTCCTTGGAGTAACGACCAGACGACAATTCAGGTACTGGATGTGCGGCAGGAAATTGTCCACCACTAAGTTCTTAAAGTCGAGTCCCAGTAGCTCTCTCTCCTGAGGATCTGTGTTTTGAGAAGGATCTGCTCTAACTGGGATAGGCAAGGTATAATGTGGCATGCTAAGAGTATGTTACATTTTTTCAGTGTATGTCAGACAGCCATGCAGACATGCCTCCTGACCAGTGAACCAGGTGCTGAGGGTTTAACGAGCAGGGTCCCCGTCGTTGTACCAGTACCTTGGTTCAACCAACCAATCACAAGCCCCCCAAAACTGTGAAGCGATGTGGTACACTCGTGTACCCACTTTGGCAGACACCTTCTCAACTGGTCGCCACGTTTCTCACTGAGTCTTGTGCTTGCATTTGCCTAATTGTACATAATTGCAAATACTGTACAATAGGCTGTACATACGCTGTATATACCAGCTCATTTTGGGGAAGGAAATAAAAATTCATTCTCTCTGCTGCCTTTTTGTTTGTTCCTCAGTGGTTATCATGCTATGGCAAGTGTGCAGGCCATAATATATAGTCTCCAATCCTACGAGACTGCGTGTCTCTACTACTATGTAACTCAGTGAATTTTCTGGTCATGGAGGTTAGTACACCAAACGGGGAGTAGAATGACATTAGCTCTGAAGCACCCACATCATCGTATGTCCTCGGGTCACGGTACAACACCTAGCTCTGCTGGGTGTGTGATTCTTGTAGGATTGTATGGTCCCTTGGGTTAGAGCGTCGTGAATTTTCGCTCACCATGAGGCGGGCTAAAACAACATGGGTTCGATCCCCTAGTTAGTTGCAGTGTTGTTACTGATTAAATACCATTCGTTTGTGGTTACAATAATATATATATATATATATATATATATATTTATATATATATATATATATATATATATATATATATATATATATATCACACTGGCCGATTCCCACCAAGGCAGGGTGGCCCGAAAAAGAAAAACTTTCACCATCATTCACTCCATCACTGTCTTGCCAGAAGGGTGCTTTACACTACAGTTTTTAAACTGCAACATTAACACCCCTCCTTCAGAGTGCAGGCACTGTACTTCCCATCTCCAGGACTCAAGTCCGGCCTGCCGGTTTCCCTGAACCCCTTCATAAATGTTTCTTTGCTCACACTCCAACAGCACGTCAAGTATTAAAAACCATTTGTCTCCATTTACTCCTATCAAACACGCTCACGCATGCCTGCTGGAAGTCCAAGCCCCTCGCACACAAAACCTCCTTTACCCCCTCCCTCCAACCTTTCCTAGGCCGACCCCTACCCCGCCTTCCTTCCACTACAGACTGATACGCTCTTGAAGTCACTCTGTTTCGGTCCTTTCTCTCTACATGTCCGAACCACCTCAACAACCCTTCCTCAGCCCTCTGGACAACAGTTTTGGTAATCCCGCACCTCCTCCTAACTTCCAAACTACGAATTCTCTGCATTATATTCACACCACACATTGCCCTCAGACATGTGTGGTGTGAATATAAATATATATATATATATATATATATATATATATATATATATATATATATATATATATATATATATATATATATATATATATATGTCGTGACGAATAGGTAAAACTGGTCAATTAGCAAAAACTTATTTAAAATTAAGTCCTTTCTAAAATTTTCTCTTATACTTTTAAAGATATATAATTTTTTCGTTGATGTTAATGCAATAATTAATAACTTTGTACCAAAAGAACCTCAGAAGCTTTACCTAACCTTATTATAACAAGCACAATTTAATTTAGCTTAATCCAGCTAAATATATTTCAGATAAGTTTACAATAACTTAATAATTAACAAAAGCAATGAAAAACATTTTTTTCGTTAGGTTCAGAAAGATTTTTGCGAAATTATTGCATACACAAATTTTCACTTGCCTTATTCGGCAAGAAGAGCGTTGCTATTTAAGCCATATATATATATATATATATATATATATATATATATATATATATATATATATATATATATATATATATATATATATATATATGTATATATATATATATATATATATATATCTTATAATGTATATTACACGTGTATTGCAACTAATACAAATGTATTACTGTATTAATATACTGTCAAGAACATAGTTATGTATATTCTGTCTCGTTTACTATAACGGATGTACACTGTGCATAGTGCAAAGAGGTAAGTGGGTTCGTTTAGTTTTGTAAATGTTGGAGATAAGAGCAACAGGGCTCTTGTGTTGGTGAACATTAAGCGTGGTGATGGGCTTCAGTAAGCGCTGCAGAACACGAATTCACTGAAGGTTCGTGTTTGCTGAAAGAGCTAAACACCAGAAAATACAATTACAGCCGAAAAGGGAAAATTGTGAGCTTCTCTATCATAGAATGAAACACCACGATGTACTCAGATGCTGCCACATTTGATACTTAACGTGACAGCAAATTCTGTGTAGAAACCATAAATATGGACAATAATATCAAATTCAAACGGTGAAAAGTTCTAAGAAATGGAGTTAAACCACGTTACTGGTGGGGTTGGAACCCACGGTGATCGTATTATTACGATTCCTTGAGTCAGTAGAGTTACTCTTGAGTTGTGCCAGAGACAGACAAGATAAATACGGTAATTTTGATGCCGAGGCAAAGTGTCATCGTACTTGTGCTCATTCTTCCTTACGTTGGCAGGTCAAGTAATACAATACTGTAAGATATTTTCGAAAAGTTTTGCTCATTTCTTAATGATAAATGATGAGTGTCAGTACTGTGTCAGACATCTTAGAACACACGAGTACTTTCTAAGATAGAAAAGAAGGATATTCAGTTATTTCAAGTGTAAGCTTTAAGATCATTATAGTGAGGATATTACAAATATAATCAACACTGAAAAGCCAAACATCATCAGTTTTCGTGACTCGGCTCACAAAATCCTGCATTGAAACCGAACGAATCATTGAAATAGCCGCCTCAGTCATTGTTGACGATATCAAGCAGAGAGTCTCTCATATGAGTGAATATCTTACACTGAGAGGAACGGAAAACTGAGATACCATGATTCTTGATTCTCTGAAGACTCTTCATGCACAAGTGAGTGGGCCGGAATGGTAGAGGTTTCATGCACGAGTGGGCCGGAATGGTAGATGTTTCATGCACAAGTGGGCCGGAATGGTAGAGGTTTCATGCACGAGAGGGTCGGAATGGTAGAGGTTTCATGCACGAGTGGGCAGGAATGGTAGAGGTTTCATGCACGAGTGGGCAGGAATGGTAGAGGTTTCATGCACAAGTGGGCCGGAATGGTAGAGGTTTCATGCACGAGTGGGCCGGAATGGTAGAGGTTTCATGCACGAGTGGGCAGGAATGGTAGAGGTTTCATGCACGAGTGGGCCGGAATGGTAGAGGTTTCATGCACGAGTGGGCCGGAATGGTAGAGGTTTCATGCACGAGTGGGCCGGAATGGTAGAGGTTTCATGCACAAGTGGGCCGGAATGGTAGATGTTTCATGCACAAGTGGGCCGGAATGGTAGAGGTTTCATGCACGAGAGGGTCGGAATGGTAGAGGTTTCATGCACGAGTGGGCAGGAATGGTAGAGGTTTCATGCACGAGTGGGCAGGAATGGTAGAGGTTTCATGCACAAGTGGGCCGGAATGATAGAGGTTTCATGCACGAGTGGGCCGGAATGGTAGAGGTTTCATGCACGAGTGGGCCGGAATGGTAGAGGTTTCATGCACGAGTGGGCAGGAATGGTAGAGGTTTCATGCACGAGTGGGCCGGAATGGTAGAGGTTTCATGCACGAGTGGGCCGGAATGGTAGAGGTTTCATGCACGAGTGGGCCGGAATGGTAGAGGTTTCATGCACAAGTCGGCCGGAATGGTAGATGTTTCATGCACAAGTGGGCCGGAATGGTAGAGGTTTCATGCACGAGAGGGTCGGAATGGTAGAGGTTTCATGCACGAGTGGGCAGGAATGGTAGAGGTTTCATGCACGAGTGGGCAGGAATGGTAGAGGTTTCATGCACAAGTGGGCCGGAATGATAGAGGTTTCATGCACGAGTGGGCCGGAATGGTAGAGGTTTCATGCACGAGTGGGCCGGAATGGTAGAGGTTTCATGCACGAGTGGGCAGGAATGGTAGAGGTTTCATGCACGAGTGGGCCGGAATGGTAGAGGTTTCATGCACGAGTGGGCCGGAATGGTAGAGGTTTCATGCACGAGTGGGCCGGAATGGTAGAGGTTTCATGCACGAGTGGGCCGGAATGGTAGAGGTTTCATGCACGAGTGGGCCGGAATGGTACAGGTTTCATGCACGAGTGGGCCGGAATGGTACAGGTTTCATGCACGAGTGGGCCGGAATGGTACAGGTTTCATGCACGAGTGGGCAGGAATGGTAGAAATTTCTTGGTAACCAATAGGAAAAGCTGTCATATAACACTTTACATAATTTCATCATACAGATCCAAATCGTTTATATCACCGCTGCTACTTAGTACAACTGTGTATGTACACCACATATGTGCCAGTATGTACACCACATATGTGCCAGTAT
Organism: Cherax quadricarinatus; assembly: GCF_038502225.1. Classification (NCBI taxonomy): domain Eukaryota; kingdom Metazoa; phylum Arthropoda; class Malacostraca; order Decapoda; family Parastacidae; genus Cherax; species Cherax quadricarinatus. The sequence continues at coordinate 25,133,933 of NC_091348.1, forward strand.
GTACACCACATATGTGCCAGTATGTACACCACATATGTGCCTTTCCGTGAACTGATAGACATTTTGACCAGTATGAACTTTGCTGGATATTATAAAGAGGTACAGAGCCTGGAAACTGTTTTGATATCCAGTGGTGAACCCACATATGCCTCAGGAGATTTGACATAGCTTGTGTTTAATAACACTGGCTTCTATGTATTTTTACATCTTTCACGCTATGGAGGACATAGCTTCTATAACTTTCCTGAACTGTGACTAAGTCACCCATAAAACGCACAGTTAAGTTACCATCACCTGCAAGAACTGGCACGTTTAGATCCATTCCTATATAGACGTATAGCAAACTGGCTGTTCATGGGCTGCAGGTAATAGAGCCTCTGAAGATTCCTTAACCAGGAAACCCAGTATCTGGACTCAGCAACTTCCATAGACTTTCTCTGGGTTGTTGGCTTTACTATGGACTTATCTCTACGCCCTTCTTGGAATAGCTTTATGGAAGTGGCAGCACAGAGCGACAAGAAATGAAACAGAATTACAATTCCCCTTTCATCAATCTGAGCCCTACTAACCCAGGCATTATTTATCCTGTTTTATGCTTTGCACACAGTGTGAAAGGCATGACCTGCGAGTACGTTCAGTTATATTAGATATAGTGACCGGATTACACCTGATATCTTATCTCAGATGCAATGGCCAGATTATGAATGAAAGTGAGAGAGAAAAGTGTGAGAAATAATTTACGGCAAAAGATCAGTTGTGCACGTATTAACCGGCCAATTCTTCACATGCACTTCGTGCTCACATTCTTACCTCAGTAGCCACCATTTGTGTCGTACTAGAGAAACCTGGTTGCATGATGTAGGTAACAGCTCTTAGCTTGCCAATAAAGTTAGGAATCCTTAACCTGTAAATAGCTTGTCAATAAAGCTAGGGATCCTTAACCTTGTCAAACCCTGTGTAAAAAAAAAAAAAAAAAAAAAAAGGTCACTTAGGTAGCCTTTGGCGAGTTCTGCTGAACCAGGAGCAATATAACAGAAGTAGCAGAGGAGAGTGTCAAACATTAAGTAATCTTGACGATTTCACAACTCCTAGACCAAGTTGTAAGTCAGAGCTTAACTGGGAAACTCTATGTGTAATATATCCAACAAGTGACACTCCTGCAACACTATATGTGCTGGAAGCTCCATGTATGGTATGCGAGGAAGATGATTCTTATGCAAGGTCTGCCCTGCCGTATCTGCAACAGATGGAAACATCAGAGCAAGCTATGCAATAAATGACTACATACTATTTACAACAGGACTGCTTTGCCGTCCACCGTCTTTATAAATTTTGGGGTGGAAACTTCTCCGATCAGATCGAACTTTTCTTGACACGGATGATCAAAATGTTTGGCGGTGTGACTCATGGTCGGGATATCAGAGACAGTAATTTAACAAAGCAGATCCCTACACTTTTTCATTCTGTTCCTATCTGTGATGCACTGGAGACATTCACAGTTTACACTGCTACTCAGAACAACACAAAGACCTGCGCCCAAACATATAGTCAGAGGACAACAGGGATCGCGTCATCTTCGTTCAATAACTTCAAGTAAAAACATCATTTGCTGGATATAAGCTAAACCGCTTGGTGTGTCTTATCGCAGATGCATCTCTAAACTTTGATGATGCTGTAGAAACTGATCTTGAAGCAGCATCACATGGATGGCAAATGGTTCGCATACATTAATTACACTATACCATAAATAACAAAAAGGCACAATACCGTGACTGGAACGATACACAAATAACCCGCACATAAAAGACAGAAGCTTACGACGACGTTTCGGTCCGACTTGGACCATTGACAAAGTCACAGTGTGACTTTGTCAATGGTCCAAGTCGGACCGAAACGTCGTCGTAAGCTTCTGTCTTTTATGTGCGGGTTATTTGTGTATAGTGTACACTATACCATAAATGGCAAAGAGATAACCATTGGCGCCAAGGGTAATACCGTTAAAGTTAGGGGAAGGAAAATGGTAATTAATCCTAGTATTATATTCAACAGAATCATGTGTTCTTAACTATTCTGAGATGAAAACATTCTTGGCTTACGCACCTGCTCGTCAGCTACCTTCTCTATTTCATGACGTCATGCGTAACCCAGTAAAGAAATGCCCTGGCTTCCTGCTAAATTCACTCATTACCCATGAATCCAACTGCAGGCAGATGTGTGGCCATAACCGTCCACGTATGGAGCAACAGTAACACCACAGCTTTAACAAAAAGAGTTGAGAGAGAGAGACAGAGCCCAGAAACGTAGATCCAGTGATAATTTTTTATACTGATATGGAAAACACTACCCAAGCAGAATAATAATATGAGTAATAGAAACTTTGGGTAAACTAATACTAACAGCACCTTTCAAGGCAGGTGAAACTTCTGGCGTAGAAAATGTACAGAGAACCTTCACGGCACACATAACTGCGATAAAACACCTCAGTTGCTGGGAACTCTTGAAGTTCCTCAACCTGTACTCCCTAGAACGCAGACGGGAGAGATACATAATTATATACACTTGGAAAATCCTAGAGGGATTGGTCCCAAACTTGCACACGAAAATCACTTCCTATGAAAGCAAAAAACTCGGCAAATGATGCAACATTCCCCAATGAAAAGCAGGGGTGTCACTAGCACGATAAGAGACAACACAATAAGTGTCAGGGGCCCAAGACTGTTCAACTGCCTCCTAGTAAACATAAGGGGGATTACCAATAAACCCCTGGCTGTCTTCAAGAAGGCACTGGACAGGCACCTAAAGTCAGTACCTGACCAGCCGAGCTGTGGTTTGTACGTCGGGTTGCGTGCGGCCAGCAGTAATACCCTGGTTGATTAGACCCTGATCCACCATGAACGGGGGCGCTGACCCTCGAAACCCTCTCCAGGTATACTCCAGGTATGACTGATATGTAAATCAGGCAAAGGCACACGCGCTAAGTGTCCCAACACCTCTTGCCATAGCTGCTGGAGGGTCGTCCAGCCGTTGTTGGTGGGACAGACACTGCCTTACTGTTCATGCTGGTTGTTGTTGTTGGGACACTGTCTTAATGGTCATGTTGGCTGTTATTGCTGAAACAAGCACAGATTTACCGGTCAGGCTGGTGACTAGAGTAGCCACTTCTATCGATACATACCTGTTATGCCTCAGCTCTTCAAATTCAGGATGGCATGAGATACACTAGCAAGTATTTTATGTTCTTACAGGCAGAGACTGGCTGTGATTGTGTGAGAAATTTATCGTCAGAGCAAGCCCAAAACTTTTAACACAAAACACAAAAATAGAGAACGTTCACATGCTGGACACGTTTACAAAGAGCAGAATCATTCACAATAACGTAAAACTTACAAGAGAAAGATTCATTCTTAAAGTGTGTGGCCCTGGCACCTTTAAACATTATGAGTATTGGCATATTGCACACAGACGGGCAACCCAGCGAAGCTTCCCCAGCTTAACGTTTCATCTTGCAAGCTTATTCCAACCTGTGTTGCAGCACAGCAACATTCTTATCACATTTATCTCTCGGTTCAAGAGGGGATGGGAAATCCTTTGCCGTCAACATACTGGGGCTGTGAATCACAGCATAACACCTTCATACTAATGGAAACCCAGTTTTTGTTGTCCCTGACAACTTGCGTTGTCAGGGACACGAAATCGTAATGACACGATTGCAAACACGGCCACGCTAGCTGGAGATTCGTCTGTAAAAACTTGCATTTGTTGCCACAGTGGTGCCTGTGCTAACCTTCCTATGGTGTAGAAATATACCTAGTTTACCTGGAGAGAGTTCCGGGGGTCAACGCCCCCGCGGCCCGGTCTGTGACCAGGCCTCCTTAGGTCAGTGTCCCAGGATGTGACCCACACCAGTCGACTAACACCCAGGTACCCATTTTATTGATGGGGAACATAGACAACAGGTTGAAAGAAACACGTCCAATGTTTCTACTCTGGCTGGGAATCGAACCCAGGCCCTCACCGTGTGAAGCGAGAGCGTTAACCACCAGGCCACCAGAGCCCTGGATGAATCTTTTTGTAGTTAGCTGGTCCAGTGGCTAACGCGACGGTCTGGAGTTTCGAAACTCTCTGATTGCGGGTTCTGTTCCCGTCCGTAGCATGGTTTACAAAGTTGAAGGTTGAGGTAAGTCATGTGGGTGCAGAAAGCTCCTCAGTACGTAGTAAATACATTACTGGTCAAACTTACAAACCTAAATTAATGGATAATGATTATGTAATAAGCTTGGTAGAATTACCGAGAATATGTTAGGTAAAAGGACAGAAGTGCAACTAATACGGCATTTTATTGTGGCAACGTTTCGCTCCTGGAGAGCGAAACTGACCTCATTAATCTTGCGGCAATCATTGAAAGTCATATGCTGAGGAAAACTACCGCCTAATGCCTAAGTGAGTCAACACTTTCCTAAAAGCTTCAGCAGTAAGACTGGTACCTTGATCACTCTGAATAGTCTTTGGGATTCCCACACGTTATATAAATCTACCGAAGACTTTTTAAATTGCCACAGTATTGATGCTGTGCATGGACACTGCCTCGGGTAATCTGGTAGTTTTATCTTAAATTTGTGCTTCGGACATCCTGGTTTAAGCTTGGCCAATCAAAATGTTTACTAATACAGTAAACTTATTTTTTTAACTCCCAAATGCCCTTCTCTCCCCATAGATGAATTATGGGCTTCCCTCAAAATTCGGGATCTAAGTTTTTTAGGTACAACTAATGTATCAAATGTGGACACACCGACTACCTTCTTACAAGTAATTTTCCTCACTAAAGTGTTACTTTTCATATGAAGACACTGTTGAAGAGGCACCATGTCTGCATCGGAGACCATCGATTTACAAGCATGGTCAAGAGTAGGGTTCCTTTGATGCTATTTCCTGAAGGTCAGTCCGTCAGGCACGGAATCGGGAGCATCTGGAAATCCTGCTGCCCAAGAATAGGAAGGCTTAACCAGGGATCTTTCACATGGTTTGCGAGGTCCTGACCAGCAGCCATCATAAAACAACGTGTCCAATACTGGTCTCCTAAGGCAAGGTCAGGACTGTCACCCTTGGTTATTGCCAGATTTATAGTCATAACTGCAGCAGGTTTAGAGCTTTCTATATTAAGTACATGACCAGGGCACAGTCTGGAACGGAGCATATCGTTACCAATCAAACATTGTGCCTCTTTCATAGGAAATTCCTCCGATATATCTACAGTTAACTAACCTGTAAAGTATTTACGCCTAACAAAAATTCTGTATAGAGGAACTGGAAAGACCGTCTCTCTATGAGCTTCTAATACCAACAAATTTAAAGTCTCATGAGAGACTGGGCTTACCCCCTCCCCCTCTCGTAAAAAGGAGCAGTAGACACCATTATCTCGAAGCATGGTCATGTATATTCGGGAATTTGTGTATTGATACTAGGCTAATGCTTTAAAAGGGAGACACACATGCCGTCCCTTTGTCCTTATTAGTGGTGATACTCAGTAAGGGAGCGATATTGTCTATAGGTTGCCGAGAACTAAACTCTAGAGTTTAAAACAGTCTGAATGTTGAAGACAGAGTAAAACATACGAAACTGAATCACGTTCATAAAACTGCTCTCAAGCAGTGTCCAGAATTTCTTACTGCCAAGTTTATCATGGCTGGGAACCAAAAGAAGTGTGGTACTAGGGGAAGTAAACACAATTTTGTAGTCCCCACAGTATGTGGTCAGGCTTCAAACACCTGTTGTACAGCAGTGAATGAGTGGAACGGACTGCCAGCACATATCAAAAGCTTCTGCTAGCATGAACCAGCTCAGGAAGAGACCTAAAAGGTACTTAATGAATTAACCTACAGCCAGAGATGAGAGTAATTTCTTGTATAGCTAACTTTCATGTACCTGGTATTTTAAGTTGATCCTCTGTTTAATGTTAATGTAAATAACTCAGTTTACCTTATTCCTAGTATATCTATTTTTATTGTAATTGATTTTCACTTAGTTACTTAGGTGTTGCAACTTTAAATAATTAGATATTACACGGACCCCAATAGAAATGTCATTTTGTTCGACTTTTTTTTCCTAGGTAATTTACACACATGTTACTTATATATGATAATTTGTGTAACTGTCTTTATGTATACCTGTACCTAACTAAACTTACCGAAATATTATGACTTGACTTACAGCAGTTGAGGCATGACACAGACTCGGGAAGATTTACCTTTCTGGGTTTGAGGTGTGTGTCGTGACTCACTACCGGCTTCTGTCTTTTGACTACCTGCGAAGTAGTTTTCCGATTGCCTTTATCTAAACAATGATCTAGGAAGAAATTTTAGTGGACCTTTCACTTAAGTACGGCTTTGCTTCCAAAGGCCGGACCAACTCACTAAAATTATAGACGTCCGACACCATGTAACACTTGGTAAAGGATTTTGACTGGAGCTTAATGAAGTCTACAAGATTCCCCGGGTTGACTCTTGTGCACCTAGCACGGTAGCCTTTACAACGTTTTAATTAAAGAAATCTTCATCACCTAAACATCGTGTGAACAAGTGTTGCCTAGTGTTCGAATGGCCATCGCAGAGCTCGAGCCTCTGACTCATAAAAACGAGGTACCAAAGACACCGATTTCTGAATTTAAAAGCATAATCACAGGTACGTCGGTATTGTCTCCTCGCTATCACATTCTTCCTTGCAAAAGCACGTTGTCCCTTAGTTTGCTCAAGTGTAAGTTTCTCCAGTTCAAGAACCAACGAAGTAGGTTGACCCTGAGACAGACCAGGTTCACCCACCAGTTGTTCCTGAGAGGGAAGGTGTGTCAGACAGACGTTTAGGAGTATGATCAATATCTTTACGAGTCAGGTACCGAAGCATGGAGCAGAGACTAGCATGAGCTTCGGGTGTAGCCCAAACACCAGATTGAAACGTCATACCGAATGATTCCAACTTTAATTTATTACGTATTGGCTCAGGAACCTGTGCAACAGTTAAAATACGTGCATACTCGATGGCAGTTAAACTAGGAATACGCCAACAGTGTTGTGGAGAGTCTGTAAAGTATACACAGTCACCAAACGCCTAACACGCAGGGGACATTACCTAGTCTGTATAAGCTGTATAATGTACTTGTAGAAATAAAGATTATTATTATTATTATTATTATTATTATTATTATTATAACAATCACTGCCCTGTAGCAATACACTCAACGTACAACAGAAATAAAATAGCAACGGAAGCAAACAAGCAACGAGATGCAATGTACTGAAACAATAGCTTCAGGTCAGGCACCCTATATTAAGACCTGCTACACCTGGCTGTAACTAAAGTCAGCAGTCAAGGAGCAACTCTGAAATAAAGAACAAGATATACACAGGGGAGGTAGTTTTTCCTTACATGCACATTCCTCACCTCTATGTACAGTAGTATTTACAAAGTTAAATCAGCAGTATAAAGATAATAGATTGGAAAGGAGTCATAACAGCAGGACACACTTCAGAAAACAAGAGAGATGAGGAGTGGTTGGGACCAGCTTAAACAGCTCCCCCGCAGCTTGATGCAGGGTACATCCGGTTCACTACCCCGCAGCTTGATGCAGGGTACATCCGGTTCACTACCCCGCAGCTTGATCCAGGGTACATCCGGTTCACTACCCCGCAGCTTGATGCAGGGTACATCCGGTTCACTAGTCACGACGACACGGGGATGGGTGTATGAGACGAACGTTGAATAAATTGTTATAAACTCAGCCCACGCCATAACAGAGGGACATTAGGACTTTCTATTATAAGTCTTTAATGTTCATACATGTTAAACATTTGATAGAATTTTGAAATCCATATTTCTGTTATCTGAAAACCTATTTTTAGAGACTTTCATTGCATTTTTATTATTAAGAATTATACACATGTGCAACATCTGTGTGTTTTTTATTTGTAGACGTTTCGCCAACCAGTGTCGTTATCAGTACAGGGACATAATATTGAAGAATTAACAACTCTATACAAAAGTCTAGGTAATCAGTCCTTCAGCTTGATCTCTGAACCTCGTCTCTGAGGTCTACACTATAGCTCTGGGACCTAAACTATAGCTCGGGACCTAAACTACAGCTCTGAGTCCTATATTATAGCTCTGGGATCTAAACTATAGCTCTGGGATCTAAACTATAGCTCTGGGATCTAAACTATAGCTCTGGGATATGAACTATTGCTCTGGGACCTAAACTGTGACTCTAGAACTTAAACTATAGCTCTGGGACCTAAACTATAGTTCTGGGACCTAAACTATGGCTCTAGAACCTAAACTATAGTTCTGGGACCTAAACTGTGGCTCTAGAACCTAAACTATAGTTCTGGGACCTAAACTGTGGCTCTAGAACCTAAACTATAGCTCTGGGACCTAAACTCTAGCTCTGGGACCTAAACTGTGGCTCTAGAATCTAAACTATAGCTCTGGGACCTTTACACATCTGGAATCTGAGCTATTACACCTAAACTATATTTCAAGCTCGTACTCTAGCTCGAAGCTCTGTACCACACTTGAAAATTACGCTCTAAGCTCTATAATGCCACTCAGAGCAATGAATTACAGCTCGAGGTTGTATTATACAGCTCTAGGCCCTGAATCACACCTCTTGGCCCAGAAGGTCAGAGCTGGGAAGTTATAGCTCTGAGCCCTGAAGTAGGTCTGACCCTGATGCACAGTGTGTTTTAAACTACATTACTTGGTACTGATTTACACATTTCAGAGCTCTGAACTGTAGCTCTGTTCCCTGAACTGCAGCTGAGTGCTTTGAATTATAGCTCTGGGTCCTGAACTAAAGCTTTGGGCTCTGAATTACAACTCAGGGGCCTGAACTGAAGTTGAGGGCTCTGAATTTCTGCTCTGGCCTACTCACCTAGTTGTACTCACCTAGTTGTGGTTGCAGGGGTCGATTCATAGCTCCTGGCCCCGCCTCTTCACTGGCCGCTACTGTGAAGTAAAGGTGATGAGCCTGAGATCCTTGAGTGAGATCCTCCATTATCAAAACCTTGAACAAAATTAATGCAGCCTTGAGAAGAGTAATCTGTGAGAGTACTTAATATATGCTCTCACTATAATGAAATTTGGTAGTCTTAATCACCGGGAGCTGTTTGATGTGCAAAGTTATTCAGATATTCTCTCGCAGTATATACTCTTGGAGAATATACGTGGAGAGATGAATATATCTGTATGTTGCCTTACTTTGTGAGATACTGCGTCACTAGGTGAGTTGTCACCTTTCCTGAGTGACCTGTCACCTCACTTTCCTGAGTGACCTGTCACCTCACTTTTCTGAGTGGCCTGTCACCTCACTTTCCTGAGTGACCTGTCACCTCACTTTCCTGAGTGACCTGTCACCTCACTTTCCTGAGTGACCTGTCACCTCACTTTCCTGAGTGACCTGTCACCTCACTTTCCTGAGTGACCTGTCACCTCATTTTCCTGAGTGACCTGTCACCTCACTTTCCTGAGTGACCTGTCGCCTCACTTTCCTGAATGACCTGCCACCTCATTTTCCTGAGTGACCTGTCACCTCACTTTTCTGAGTGACCTGTCACCTCATTTTCCTGAGTGACCTGTCACCTCACTTTTCTGACTTACCTGTCACCTCACTTTCTAACATATAAAGTGTGCTTCTCGCACACACACACACACACACACACACACACACATATATATATATATATATATATATATATATATATATATATATATATATATATATATATATATATATATATATATATGGAACTTCTCTATTCTTTCAGAGTGGTTGTTTTGCATATTCTGAAATCACCTGTTTACTGTGATCTTATTGCATTAATGGATACCACACGACTCTTCAGAATGTTCTCGATAAGCTTTCCTAATCATATATCTTTTGTTTCCCAGTTTTCTTCTGCACTGATCAAGTCCCACAAGTTAAAAATTCGACTTAATTTTTTTTTTAAATTTTTTAAATGAACAAGTTGTGGCCAAGTCTCTTTTAGCCAATATCATCCTTGACATGAGAGATCGTCCTTTTGATGATTTTATGAGAATTATTCTTCAGAAACATATTGAAATAACTAAAATACAGGAGAAGGAAGCATTCAAAATATTGAGAAACAAAAAATACTCTTTTAATCAGGTCATTCCATCAGACTGGAAACACAGTATGTTGGATCATTGCTATAATAAACTCAGAAGAATTTGTAATGAACTCAAAAACAAACTACAAAGAAAATTAGACATTTTAATTGAAAATAGTGATTGGACAAAGCATGCTAATAACAATTTTGTAATTAACTTATCAGATGAAATTTTAGACAAAAATACAACTGCTGCTCTAGGTTTTGGCCTAAGTTTTGCAACTTCAAAAAAACTTAATAATGTTGTTATTGCAAAAGCCTTTTGTAACTTTGAAAAATTTTCTGATTTATCCTCTGATGAAATTAATATTAGTAAAGGAATGGTATATAGCTCTATGTTAAAACCAAACATTCCCAATTGCCCTCAAAGATTCTTTAAGTCTTATGATACACTTAATAACAATAAAAATTTGCGCCTTACTAAAGCAGACAAAATAAATGCAATAGTAATTATGAAAGAAAATGATTACCAAGAAAAAATTAATAATCTCTTAGATGATACTGAAACCTATTCTAAACTTAGGAAAAATCCCCTAGAAACCGTTAACAGCAATTTCAATAAAACAATAAAACTTCTACTGAAAGGCAAAGATGAATTAGTCAAACAATTTACTTCCACTAATCCATCTTTACCTTACATGTATGGACTAATAAAAACACACAAACCAGGGAATCCAGTCAGACCAATTATTAGCTCCATAGGGTCAGTTTCATATAAATTATCCAAATGGCTTGTTGATATTTTGAGCCCTATTGTTGGCAAAATTTCTAACTTTAATGTTAAAAACAACATAAGAACATAAGAACATAAGAAATGAGGAACACTGCAGGAGGCCTGTTGGCCCAATTCATCCCACTAACAATATATTTGACCAACCCAATTTTCAATGCTACCCAAGAAATAAGCTCTGATGTGCAAGTCCCACTCAAATCCAACCCCTCCCACTCATGTACTTATCCAACCCAAATTTGAAACTACCCAAAGTCCTAGCCTCAATAACCCAACTAGGTAGACTGTTCCACTCATCAACTACCCTATTTCCAAACCAATACTTTCCTATGTCCTTTCTAACTCCAACAACATTGGAGGAGTTGGTAGAATCGCTGAATCACTGAAGAAGGAACCCTCTACCACCATCACTACGATCTTCTACCACTATTACAACTGTTACCACCATCACTGCTACCTTCTACCACCATCACTACTACCTTCTACCACCATCACTACTACCTTCTACCACCATCACTACCACCAAAGAAAGCTTCTAGTGCCGGCCCTTGGTGGGGGTGTGAGAAGCACGTGGTTTGTGGGGGGGTTTGTGGAAAGGTGCGGGGGTGGTGGTGGTTGATGAACGTAAGAATATGAGAACATAGGAGGGGGGGATCGCTGCGGCGGGCCTGTTGGCCCGTGCTCGGCGGGTCCTTTGCAATTCATCCCACTTAACTCTGCGGAGAAGTGTCTTGTGTGCTCCCGTGGATTGAACCAAGATGCCCTCCATCGAGCAACTTTACCAGCAGTTTAAGGAAGAATTGAGGGTAGCGAAGATGGAGATACGGCGATTGACCGAGGAGAACAAGAGGATTCGTAGTAGTCCTCCTGTTTCGAGTCCTCAGGTCAAGAAGGGATCGTGGTCAGTGGCTGGACAGCAGGGGACGAAGTTGACGATCAAGAAGACGAATGGAAAGCCAGAAACGATGAAGAAGAAAGAGACTGCTGTAGAAACTCTTGTGGAAACCTCCAACGCATTCTCGGTGCTACCCGACGAATGTGAGTCGACTACTGGGATCGTCACGACGAACGACAACAAGGAAGGTAAGAATATTGTTGTTGTTGGGGATAGCCAGGTTAGATACATAGAGCATTCTGCTTAAAGGACAGGAGTAGGAGACAGAGAGTTTGCTTTCCTGGGGCTGGGATGGAGGACATTGTTAGCCGGCTTGACAACATCATGAACGGTAATGGGATCAATCCTATTATTTGCCTCAGTGCTGGAGGCAATAATGTAGGCAAGCGTAGAAGTGAGGATTTAGTTAGAAAGTTCAGGACAGCTATAGACATAATTAGGAAGAAGGGGGGGCGCCCTGTTATATGTGGCATTTTGCCAAGAAGAGGTGTTGGTAATGAATGGTTGTCCAGAGCAATTGGTATTAATTGTTGGCTGGATAAGCACTGTAAGGATAATGCAGTACCATTCATTGGCAACTGGGACAACTTCTATGGCCGAAATGACATGTATGCCAAGGATGGGGTTCACTTATCCAGGGCAGGTGTGGGTTTTCTTGCTAACTCAGTTGAGGGGGTTGTTAGGACTTTAAACTAGGATTAGTTAGAGGTATGGGTTTAGAAATGATAAATAATGAGTATGGATATATTGACTTATGCTCTGATATTAAGAATCTTAATAGTAACTGTCATGGAGTAACTCTGGGTAATGATAATTTCAGAAATTGTGTAAAAACAAAGATCAATAGGAAAAATGTGCAGAAGAAAAAACACATGATGGTATTTTATGCTAACAGTCGAAGTGCAAGAAATAAAATTAATGAACTACGTTTGGTAGCATGTGCTGGGAACTTTGATATCATTCCATTAACTGAAACGTAGTATGATTTAAAGAGTCGGGATATGACTGCTGGGTGTAATATTCAGGGATTTAAGTTGTTCAATGTGGATAGATCTAATGGGAAGGGGGGAGGAGTTGCATTGTATGTTCGAGAAAATATTAATTGTTGCATAAAAACAGGTATAAAAATAGATGGAGCAGTAACAGAATCTGTTTGGGTAGAGTTCGTAGAGGGTCAAGAAAAACTAATTCTAGGTGTAATATACCGACCTCCAGGCTTGGATCACGATAGAGGGAGACTTCTTTGGGACGAAATTGTTAGGGCTTCTAGACACAATAACATAGTCATAGTAGGGGACTTTAACTTCAGTCAAATTGACTGGAATTCTTTGACAGGTAATCTAGAGTCCAGTGACTTTATGGAAACAGTTCAGGACTGTTTTCTGAAGCAGAGCGTAACAGAGCCTACCAGGGGTAATAATTTGCTAGACCTAGTCTTGTCAAATAAGGAAACACTCGTGAATAATCTGGAGATCACTGAAGAGCTTGGTGCAAGTGATCACAAAATCCATCACTTTTAGCAAGAATAATGATAATACAGTAAAAATCCCTGATTTTCGTTCTGCCGATTATAATGGACTTAGGGAATACCTATCTAATCTTGATTGGGGTTATCTAGCTAATGATTTTATTGACGATGATCATACTTATGATTATGAAGGGATCTGCTTTTATGATTTTCTTAATAATGTACACCGTGCCCAGAGTATATACATTCCCCAGAGAGAAATTAGGTCTAATAATATTGATCCCAAATGGGTTAACAGGAGGCTAAAGCATCTATTAGGGGAGAAAAGGGGAATTTATAGGCGCATCAGAAGAGGAGAGGTTAACCTTACTGACCATTATGTTCAGCTTAAAACAGAAGTAAAAAATGGGATTAGAAAGGCTGAACGTGACTATGAAATTAGAGTTGCTAATGAATCAAAGACTAATCCAAAGGGATTCTTTCAAGTGTATAGGACGAAGGTGAAGGAAAAAGTAGGACCTCTGAAAATTGGGAATGGACAGCTGACGGATAATGAACTGGAAATGTGTTCCTTATTTAATGACTATTTTTTGTCAGTTTTTACACAGGAAGATGTAAATGAGATTCCAGTAATTAACAATTATTTAGTTCCTGATGAATTTAAGTTAACTAATATTACTGTCACGAGGGACATGGTTATTAAACAGATAGACAAACTGAAGCAAAATAAGTCCCCGGGACCCGATGAGCCGTTTTCCAGGGTACTTAAGGAATGCAAGATGGAGCTTAGTCAGCCATTAACGAGTGTATTCGATGCGTCCATCCTTACCGGTGTTGTGCCAGAGTTGTGGAAGATGGCTAATGTGGTTCCTATATTCAAATCAGGGGATAAGTCCACTCCTTCAAATTACCGTCCAATAAGCCTGACATCTATAGTGGGCAAGTTATTAGAATCAATTATAGCTGACATTATCAGAAGTCACCTTGAAGAGCATAACTTGACAAATGAATCTCAGCATGGATTCACGAGAGGTCGTTCCTGCCTGACAAACTTACTGACGTTCTTCAATAGAACATTTGAGGCAGTTGACAGTGATAAGGATTATGATATTGTTTATTTGCATTTTAGTAAAGCCTTCGATAGAGATCCTCACAAGAGACTCTTAAGAAAAGTGGCAGCTCATGGCATAGGAGGTAAAGTTCTAGCATGGATTGAGGCATGGCTCACCAATAGAAAGCAGAGAGTTACCATTAATGGAGTGAAATCTGAATGGGGATTAGTCACTAGTGGCGTTCCACAAGGATCAGTTTTAGGCCCTCTCTTGTTCATAATTTACATTAATGACCTTGATGAAGGGATTACGAGTGACATGAGTAAGTTTGCTGATGATACAAAGATAGGCCGTATAATTCACTCTGAGGAGGATATCAATGAACTCCAGGACGATTTGGACAAATTAATGTCTTGGTCGGAAAAATGGCAGATGAAGTTCAATGTTGATAAGTGTAAGGTACTTGCCCTTGGTAATGAAAATAACCCTCGAAGCTATATTCTAGGTGAAGTAGAGCTTGATCATACAGAAAGTGAAAAAGACTTGGGAGTCATGGTAAGCAGAAATCTGTTCCATAGTATGAAACAATATGGAGATGAAGTGACAGGATGGATCCTTATATAGCGCCAAGAGGTGAGACGTAGGTCACTAGAAGAGGTAAGAACTCAGATGTTGGGAGGTCAGGTCCCTCTCAAATCCAGCCGTTCTCACTAGTAGAGGTAGTCGAAGTTGATTGCAGGTCTGTACCAAGATACCTTGGTATCTTGGAACAGACCTTATTAATATCCCCTTATTAATATCCCCTTTATTAATACCTACCTTCCACTTATACACTTCGATCAGGTCTCCCCTCATTCTTCGTCTAACAATTGAATGTAATTTAAGAGTCTTCAATCTTTCTTCATAAGAAAGATTTCTAATGCTATGTATTAATTTAGTCATCCTACGCTGAATGTTTTCTAACGAATTTATGTCCATTCTGTAATATGGAGACCAGAATTGAGCTGCATAATCTAGGTGAGGCCTTACTAATAATGTATAAAGCTGCAGTATGACCTCTGGACTTCTGTTGCTTACACTTCTTGATATAAATCCCAGTAATCTATTTGCCTTATTACGTACGTTTAGGCATTGCTGTCTTGGTTTAAGGTTGCTGCTCACCATAACCCCCAAGTCCTTTTCGCAATCTGTATGGCTAAGTTCTACATCATTTGACTTATAAGTGCTAGGGTTATGGACACTCCCGAGCTTCAGAACCTTGCATTTATCTACATTGAACTGCATCTGCCACTTTTCTGACCAAGAATAGAGTTTGTTTAAATCCTCCTGAAGTTCCCTAACATTTACGTTTGAATCAATTATCCTACCTATTTGTAGATGAATGGTTCAGAGAACCGACATGTTGATAAATTAGACACATGTGCAACTCTTGGGTATCTTTATTGAGGAAACGTTTCGCCACACAGTGGCTTCATCAGTCCATACAAAGGAGAATCTTGAAGAACAGGAGGAGAATGAGGTAATCAGTCCCTCAACCTTGAGTCGATGTGGTCAGTCCATCAATCTTGAATAGAATACGGCATACGTGCTGAGAAGGAGCTTATAAACCGTTGGCAGGAGACGTGCAGCAGTCATAGGTGGTGTAACATTTGTTCAATGTTGAAGCAGGTCGTGCCCAAGAATTAGGCAAGCGAAGAATTCCCAAGTATTAAGATCCCAAGAAGTTGCAGTGTCTGACAGGTTTGTAGATGAATGGTTCAGAGAACCGACATATTGATAAATTAGACACATGTGCAACTCTTGGGTATCTTGTGTGGCGAAACGTTTCCTCAATTAAGTTGAGAAAGTAGTATCAAGCAAGTCCATGGTAGACAGGAATATAATTGAATCTTGTTTCATAAAAAGCAGTTTTGACAATAATATGAATATTTCCTTTGGTTTATATAAATTAGATCCATTATAATTAATAGAATTTCGGAAGAATTTAATAATACATTGGACAAATAATAATTTTTAAAATTCTTATTTCTTGGGTAGAATAGTTTGTTGGTGGGTTGTGTGAAGGACCTGTCTAGTTGGGCCGGCGGGCCTGCTGCAGTGTTCCCTTTCTTATGAGTCGCGCGTCAGGTGTTTCTTTGTTGTGGGATCTGATAGTGAGGTGTGGGCTACCCCTTTATATACCTTCCTTTGATGCTTTACTTTCATTGTTCCTTGATAATGTGAGTAGTCACGAAATCGCTTGGAACTTCTCTATTCTTTCACAGTGGTTGTTTTGCATATTCTGAAATCACCTGTTTACTGTGATCTTATTGCATATATATATATATATATATATATATATATATATATATATATATATATATATATATATATATATATATATATATATATATATATATATATATATATATATATATATATTTTATTTTATTATCACACTGGCCGATTCCCACCAAGGCAGGGTGGCCCGAAAAAGAAAAACTTTCACCATCATTCACTCCATCACTGTCTTGCCAGAAGGGTGCTTTACACTACAGTTTTTAAACTGCAACATTAACACCCCTCCTTCAGAGTGCAGGCACTGTACTTCCCATCTCCAGGACTCAAGTCCAGCCTGCCGGTTTCCCTGAATCCCTTCATAAATGTTACTTTGCTCACACTCCAACAGCACGTCAAGTATTAAAAACCATTTGTCTCCATTCACTCCTATCAAACACGCTCACGCATGCCTGCTGGAAGTCGAAGACCCTCGCACACAAAACCTCCTTTACCCCCTCCCTCCAACCTTTCCTAGGCCGACCCCTACCCCGCCTTCCTTCCACTACAGACTGATACACTCTTGAAGTCATTCTGTTTCGCTCCATTCTCTCTACATGTCCGAACCACCTCAACAACCCTTCCTCAGCCCTGTGGACAACAGTTTTGGTAATCCCGCACCTCCACCTAACTTCCAAACTACGAATTCTCTGCATTATATTCACACCACATATTGCCCTCAGACATGACATCTCCACTGCCTCCAGCCTTCTCCTCGCTGCAACATTCATCACCCATGCTTCACACCCATATAAGAGCGTTGGTAAAACTATACTCTCATACATTCCCCTCTTTGCCTCCAAGGACAAAGTTCTTTGTCTCCACAGACTCCTAAGTGCACCACTCACTCTTTTTCTCTCATCAATTCTATGATTCACCTCATCTTTCATAGACCCATCCGCCGACACGTCCACTCCCAAATATCTGAATACGTTCACCTCCTCCATACTCTCTCCCTCCAATCTGATATTCAATCTTTCATCACCTAATCTTTTTGTTATCCTCATAACCTTACTCTTTCCTGTATTCACCTTTAATTTTCTTCTTTTGCACACCCTACCAAATTCATCCACCAATCTCTGCAACTTCTCTTCAGAATCTCCCAAGAGCACAGTGTCATCAGCAAAGAGCAGCTGTGACAACTCCCACTTTGTGTGTGATTCTTTATCTTTTAACTCCACGCCTCTTGCCAAGACCCTCGCATTTACTTGTCTTGCAACCCCATCTATAAATATATTAAACAACCACGGTGACATCACACATCCCTGTCTAAGGCCTACTTTTACTGGGAAAAAATTTCCTTCTTTCCTACATACTCTAACTTGAGCCTCACTATCCTCGTAAAAACTCTTCACTGCTTTCAGTAACCTACCTCCTACACCATACACTTGCAACATCTGCCACATTGCCCCCCTATTCACCCTGTCATACGCCTTTTCCAAATCCATAAATGCCACAAAGACCTCTTTAGCCTTATCTAAATACTGTTCACTTATATGTTTCACTGTAAACACCTGGTCCACACACCCCCTACCTTTCCTAAAGCCTCCTTGTTCATCTGCTATCCTATTTTCCGTCTTACTCTTAATTCTTTCAATTATAACTCTACCATACACTTTACCAGGTATACTCAACAGACTTATCCCCCTATAATTTTTGCACTCTCTTTTATCCCCTTTGCCTTTATACAAAGGAACTATGCATGCTCTCTGCCAATCCCTAGGTACCTTACCCTCTTCCATACATTTCTTAAATAATTGCACCAACCACTCCAAAACTATATCCCCACCTGCTTTTAACATTTCTATCTTTATCCCATCAATCCCAGCTGCCTTACCCCCTTTCATTTTACCTACTGCCTCACGAACTTCCCCCACACTCACAACTGGCACTTCCTCACTCCTACAAGATGTTATTCCTCCTTGCCCTATACACGAAATCACAGCTTCCCTATCTTCATCAACATTTAACAATTCCTCAAAATATTCCCTCCATCTTCCCAATACCTCTAACTCTCCATTTAATAACTCTCCTCTCCTATTTTTAACTGACAAATCCATTTGTTCTCTAGGCTTTCTTAACTTGTTAATCTCACTCCAAAACTTTTTCTTATTTTCAACAAAATTTGTTGATAACATCTCACCCACTCTCTCATTTGCTCTCTTTTTACATTGCTTCACCACTCTCTTAACCTCTCTCTTTTTCTCCATATACTCCTCCCTCCTTGCATCACTTCTACTTTGTAAAAACTTCTCATATGCTAACTTTTTCTCCCTTACTACTCTCTTTACATTATCATTCCACCAATCGCTCCTCTTCCCTCCTGCACCCACTTTCCTGTAACCACAAACTTCTGCTGAACACTCTAACACTACATTTTTAAACCTACCCCATACCTCTTCGACCCCATTGCCTATGCTCTCATTAGCCCATCTATCCTCCAATAGCTGTTTATATCTTACCCTAACTGCCTCCTCTTTTAGTTTATAAACCTTCACCTCTCTCTTCCCTGATGCTTCTATTCTCCTTGTATCCCATCTACCTTTTACTCTCAGTGTAGCTACAACTAGAAAGTGATCTGATATATCTGTGGCCCCTCTATAAACATGTACATCCTGAAGTCTACTCAACAGTCTTTTATCTACCAATACATAATCCAACAAACTACTGTCATTTCGCCCTACATCATATCTTGTATACTTATTTATCCTCTTTTTCTTAAAATATGTATTACCTATAACTAAACCCCTTTCTATACAAAGTTCAATCAAAGGGCTCCCATTATCATTTACACCTGGCACCCCAAACTTACCTACCACACCCTCTCTAAAAGTGTCTCCTACTTTATCATTCAGGTCCCCTACCACAATTACTCTCTCACTTGGTTCAAAGGCTCCTATACATTCACTTAACATCTCCCAAAGTCTCTCTCTCTCCTCTGCATTCCTCTCTTCTCCAGGTGCATACACGCTTATTATGACCCACTTCTCGCATCCAACCTTTACTTTAATCCACATAATTCTTGAATTTACACATTCATATTCTCTTTTCTCCTTCCATAACTGATCATTTAACATTACTGCTATCCCTTCCTTTGCTCTAACTCTCTCAGATACTCCAGATTTAATCCCATTTATTTCCCCCCACTGAAACTCTCCTACCCCCTTCAGCTTTGTTTCGCTTAGGGCCAGGACATCCAACTTCTTTTCATTCATAACATCAGCAATCATCTGTTTCTTGTCATCCGCACTACATCCACGCACATTTAAGCATCCCAGTTTTATAAAGTTTTTCTTCTTCTCTTTTTTAGTAAATGTCTACAGGAGAAGTGGTTACTAGCCCATTGCTCCCGGCATTTTAGTCGCCTCATACGACACGCATGGCTTTCGAAGGAAAGATTCTTTTCCACTTCCCCATGGACAATAGAAGAAATAAAGAAGAACAAGAGCTATTTAGAAAAAGGAGAAAAACCTAGATGTATGTATATATATATATGCATGTGCGTGTCTGTGAAGTGTGACCAAAGTGTAAGTAGGAGTAGCAAGATATCCCTGTTATCTAGCGTGTTTATGAGACAGAAAAAGAAACCAGCAATCCTACCATCATGCAAAACAGTTACAGGTTTTTGTTTCACAGTCATCTGGCAGGACGGTAGTACTTCCCTGGGTGGTTGCTGTCTACCAACCTACTACCTACATATATATATATATATATATATATATATATATATATATATATATATATATATATATATATATATATATAGATATGTATATTGAAGAGAGTGATTATCTTCAAGGTAGATCTTTAAAAGTAGTTGTGGACGGGACAGAGTCAGTAAGACATTATTGATGCAAGTGTTCCACAGGGAAGTGTGCTTGTGTCATTGTTATGGAATATTTACTTCAATGGCTTTCTCAACTCATTTAAGAATCCCATGTATTTACAGACGACTGTACTCTGACATTTACTTATCCAAGAGAAGACATGTCAAGTGCTGTAAGTTGCATCAATTACCAGCTTACAGCTATATGGTAGGTCATGATGACAGTCATATTTGCTCTTGAGAAAACACTAATGATGTTGGTCCCTCGGCAATATGATGGTAAAACTGAAGCAGAGGTGGGTATGACTGGGAGAGTAATGGTACCCGGGGATGAAGTTGATATTCTTGGTGTGAAGTTTGACTCCACACTGACTTTGAAGATCCACATTGTAAATCTTACAAACAAAGCGGCCTTTAAGCTAGCAATGCTTGGATGTGTCTCGCATTTGCTCGATAGCAGAGGTTGCAATATTGTGTGTGCAGCACAACAATGCTCACACCTTAAGTATGCTCCAGTTTCTTGAACTGTATGCCAAGCCTCCCCCCCCCTCCCGTCTCATTTTCATTTTCTTAACAGAACAGAGAACAGAGCAAGACAACTCATCTCTTGCATGGTCCCGGCCAGAACAGATCTGTCACTTCAGCAGAGCCTTTAATAGCGGGGGGTTGTGAGTGGATTTACTGTTATGTACAAGGCTAATATTGTCAAGGTACCACAAAGAGAAGTGAGCTTCTACACAACAAGACGGGCAGCAAGCAACAACTACACTCTAGCTGTAACCTTCTGAGATAATTTATTCCTAGAATGACTGGAGACTGGAACATGTTCTTACAGCATAATGACATCAACGATTCAAAGTCAGTTGACAAAATGAAATCGCTTGCTCACAGACGGCTCCAACTTCATCCTATTCCACATTTCTGTCTCAACCACAAAAGGGCTTTCAAATGAGTTAATGTAGGTAACAGCTCTTTGAGTGTAAAAATAAGTGACCGTTAACCTAACCTTGCAAATCTCTGTGTGAAAAGGCGAGAGAGAGAGAGAGACAGAGAGAGAGAGAGAGAGAGAGAGAGAGAGAGAGAGAGAGAGAGAGAGAGAGAGAGAGAGAGAGAGAGAGAGAGAGAGAGAGAGAGAGAGAGAGAGAGAAGGATAACAAGTATCTTAATAAAATAAGAGCCTGTAACAACTATTGTGTCCGAAATTTATGCACTCTGGAGTCACTATACATTAAAGGTAAGGGGACACCTGTGTGACCGCATTATACATGTACCTATTTATTGTATTGCGAGGGTAAGAAGGACAGTGGGTGTAGGGAGACTTGTCCGTCCGTCCCGCCTGGCTCTGGACTGAACCCGTGTGTACCGAGGTTCAGCACACAAGACAAAGGTGGTAATATTGATCGTGACAGCCTTCAACCCCGGAAGGGAAAATGGGAGAACAGCATCCCTCATGGATGGAGAATAATGGGAGCTTTCAGTCCTAGGGAGAGAGAGAATGGGGCAACTGGGGCGCATATTTTGAGGACAGAGAAACATGACAAGCTATAATATGGAGACAGTAATAAAAATTTGACGAGCCAGTATGTCAAGGAAACGAAAGAATATAAGAGAATGTGAGTGTATTGAGTCATTAAGAACCAGCAGTCAGGTGCTTCTCTGTGACAGATGAAAGTGGAGAGAGAGAGAGAGAGAGAGAGAGAGAGAGAGAGAGAGAGAGAGAGAGATGTAAGGTAAAACCTTACAGTAAATGATGGATGACATAAATATAAATTGCAGAGAACTTTTTTTATTCAATACGAGGAAAGAAAAATACCGAAAACAGGAAAAGTTTGTGAGTCGTCATGCTGGGTCGAGTCTGAGTCGTCATGCTGGGTCGTGTCTGAGTCGTCATGCTGGGTCGTGTCTAAGTCGTCATGCTGGGTCGAGTCTGAGTCGTCATGATGCTGGGTCGAGTCTGAGTCGTCATGCTGGGTCGAGTCTGAGTCGTCATGCTGGGTCGAGTCTGAGTCGTCACGCTGGGTCGAGTCTGAGTCGTCATGCTGGGTCGTGTCTGAGTCGTCATGCTGGGTCGTGTCTGAGTCGTCATGCTGGGTCGAGTCTGAGTCGTCATGCTGGGTCGTGTCTGAGTCGTCATGCTGGGTCGTGTCTGAGTCGTCATGCTGGGTCGTGTCTGAGTCGTCATGTTGGGTCGTGTCACAACGCCATTTACTGGGTAGACAAGACGAAGCGAGCACAAAATAACAAGGACAGATGAAGACCAGTAACTTATAATACTGTGGCTGGAACAATTCATCAAACCTGTACAAAACCTCAGGATGACGTTTCGGTCCGTCCTAAGTGTTCATTTTGAATTTGATAATGGTATGCAATATCGACAAGTTGATATGACTCATGTGCAAAAGTTAGGTACTTTTATTCCGAAACGTTCCGCCTACACAGTAGGTTTCTTCAGTCGAGTACAGAGGAGGCAGCAGAAGCAGTAGAGATGTGAAGACGATTTCAAAATAATAATAATAATAATAATAATAATAATAATAATAATAATAATAATAATAATAATCATAATAATAATAATAATAATAATAATAATAATAATAATAATAATAATAATAATAATATCTTTATATACTACAAGTACATGTACAAGGTATACAGAGCATAGCTGACATCAGTGACATACAATTGTATAGAAAGCCTCTTGTTATGCTGAGTATTTCGGGCAAATTAGGTCAGTTTTGTCCCAGGATGCGACCCACACCAGTCAACTAACACTCAGGTACCCATTTTACTGATGGGTGAACATAGACAACCGGTGTAAGGAAACACGCCCAACGTTTCCACCTTCGCCGTGAACTGAACCCGGACCCTCGCTGTGTAAAGCGAGAGCTTTAGCCACCAGGCCACCTGACACCGTGGCCATCAGGACATCGACTTTACATCTCTACCGCACTGAAGAATCCTACTATGAAGGCGAAATTTTCCGGAATAAAGATACCTAACTGTTGGACATGTGTTTTACGTACTAATTTTTGGTGCAATGACAGATGAAAACTTTGAGAAAAGCATAACTATGAGATGACAAGGAAAACTGACAAATATTTTGTGAATAATATGCCATCAGTGATATAGTAATAATATAGCATAAAGGGTAAAAACAGAAGTGAAAATATTTGACAGCCTCGTAGGATAAGATACCTGTGACAGTCAAAATGTTACGCCTAGACACAGGAGGAATACTGGGAATAACGACGCCAGTATAAGAGAAACTGAACAGATGGTTCATGGGAGGGGGAGGAATTAATTGACAAGAGGGGAGATGATAGCTTTGAGGAGAGGAAACTTGATAAACCATCCAAAATTACAGTAAATCCAGGAAGCTGCTGTAGCGGCGGCTGCACACTATAACTACAAAGGATGTAAAATGATATTTAATCAAACGTTAAGACATTTATTATGGGACCTTGATCAAGGCCCCAGGACCGAAACGTTTTCTAATAATATGCCCAAGTGTTTGCGCAAGTGTTATTTTAAACCAATTTGTTGGTATCAATTACCAATGTTTATACCAACTGTTGAAGATTGAGACACTTATGCAGCATCGACTCCAGGCTGAGGGACTGATTACCTCATACTCCTCTCCTTACGCCTTCCTCTTTGTATTGGACTGATGAAGCCACTGTGTGGCGAAACGTTTCCTGAATAAAGATTCCCATATGCTGCATAAGTGTCTCAATCTTCAACTTGTCGGTTTTTCAAACCATTCATCACACATACCAACTGTAATGGAGCCTAATAACATATTTCCACGGTAACTGAAGGAAAGAACAGAGCCGCTGTGTGAGTCTATAACGAGGATTTCTAACAACTCACTAGACACAGGACTTACAAAAACAATAAAATTTGTTATACCTGAAATAAATTTTCACTTTGGAAAGAATGAACCAGAATAGTGTGGTGAGAGATGGATGGATGTATAATGGGCATCCTGGAAGAGTTGGTAGGAGGGTGTGAAGGAGGTTTTATTTAGATGAAGTTTGAGCATCAAGGAACATGTGTGCTGGGTGTTGAATCAGAGTTTAGACAAGTGAGTTTCTGGGACTGTCATACTGGCAGTGTGTGAGCTAGCTAACGTTTAAGTAGCGACTCGGTAAACCCGTTAGTTATCGTTAAGAGGCACGTAAGCAAGCACTTAGGACAGTTTATTAGGGATATATTTTGGTTCTGAGACGTTGTTCACTCCAAACATGCAAGGAGTATGAGAGGCAGGTATATACAGAGAAAGGCATATGCGAGGTAAGTTCGACTTTAGTGAAGGCAGGTCAACTGATGTTGTGAGATCACTTGACGTCTCGAGGTGGGCGGGGTGAAACGTGCTTGAGGAACGTGTGTACCAACGTGCAAGATATATTATAGCTTCCTGCTTGTAACACTATGATATTTGTTACTGCTATCAGAGATACTTTTAAAGCAGGGTTTTCCAACAGGGGTAGGGCAAATATCCCCCTGGGGAAGAATTTAGATTTAATATTAGGAAATAAAGTGTTGAGGTCAGAATGACGAAAGTAACCATTTTTAAATAATTAAGAGGAGGTGACACAGATAAGCAACTTAAGTGAGTTCGGACGAGAGATAATGAATATGATACAGATGTTTTATTACCTGTTACCCTGGTAATAAAGTATCTATATTTACTGTACTGGTCAATTATCATCAAGGCAGAGAATAAGAAGAGAAGTTACTAGGACGATTACGTCCAATATAAATTTTCGTACATTGTCAATTAAGGTGTTGAGAGAGAACTTCCTCAATGTGAAAATTACCACAGATACGGTGAATGGATAGACTGTCAGTTTATCCATTCACCGGCTGGATTTCTTTGCTGCTTGTGTAGAGGCGCAGATGTTTGAGGCTACAAAGAACAAAGGTGATTTTTTAATAATTTCTCTTAAAATATGTATCATTCTTTCTTACCTCACTAGTATTTCATTTAAATTCTTCCTTACGTTGTTTTAGATGATTCTCACATACGTCTTGAGTGTGTGTGTGTGTGTGTGTGTGTGTGTGTGTGTGTGTGTGTGTGTGTGTGTGTGTGTGTGTGTGTGTGTGTGTGTGTGTGTGTGTGTGTACTCACCTATTTGTGGTTGCAAGGGGTCGATTCATAGCTCCTGGCCCCGCCTCTTCACTGATCGCTACTGGGTCCTCTCTCTCCCTGTTCCATGAGCTTTATCATACCTCGTCTTAAAGGTATGTATGGTTCCTGCCTCCATCTTCAACTTCCAAATGTGACCCTTTGTTACTAAGTCCACTCTCTCGAACATCCTGTCTCTGTCCACCTTGTCATTTCCTCGCAGTGTTTTGTATGTCGTTATCATGTCTCCCCTAACCCTTCTGTCCTCCATTGTCGTCAGGCCGATTTCTCTTAACCTTTCTTCATAGAACATTTACCTTATCTGTGGAACTAATCCTGTTGCAAACCTTTGCACTTTCTCTAATTTCTTGACGTGCTTGACCAGGTGTGGATTCCAAACTGGTGCTGCATACTTCAGTATGGGCCTGACGTACACGACGTACAGAGTCTTGAACGATTCCCTATTGAGGTATCAGAATGTTATTCTCAAATTTGCCAGGAGCACATATGCTGCGGCAGTAATGTGATTGATGTGCGCCTCATGAGATGTGCTCGGTATTATACCCCAAGATCCTTTTTCTTGAGTGAGGTTTGCAGTCTTTGGCCACCTAGCCCATACTTTGTCTGTGGTCTTCTTTGCCCTTCCCCGATCTTCATGACTTTGCATTTGGCAGGGTTAAATTCAAAGAGCCAGTTGCTGGACCAGGCTTCCAGCCTATCCAGGTCTTTGTAGTCCTGCGTGATTCTCAGCCGATTTAATTCTCGTCTTTAACTTCACAACATCTGCAAACAGGAACACTTCTAAGTCTATCCCTTCCTTCATGTCATTCACATATCCCAAAAATAGCACTGGTGTGTAAATGTGTGTGTGTGTGTGTGTGTGTGTGTGTGTGTGTGTGTGTGTGTGCAAATGTATCTAAGGTCTTGTTTTAGCTAGCACAGTTGGATACGTCTGATACGTATGGTAGTCACACAGTGGGAATTAAAGATAATTGTGTTTCTCACTTATTTTCCAGCAGGCACAACAGAATTTATACAGTGTTGAAGACGACCATTAGGGTCATGTCACTGTGAATGTGGGAGAGGGCCTGGGTATAGGTATACCTGGAGAGGGTTTCGGAGGTGAACGCCCCCGCGGCCCGCTCTGTGACCAGGCCTCATGGTGGATCAGAGCCTGATCAACCAGGCTATTACTGTTAGCAGCAGGGAACGCGACGTACGAACCACAGCGCAGCTGCTCAGGTACTGACTTTAGGTGCCTGTCCAGCGATTTCTTAAAGACAGCCAGGGGTCTATTGGTAATCCCCCTTATGTACGCTGGGAGGCAGCTGAACAGTCTTGGGCCCCTGACTTACTGTGTTGCCTCTTATCGTACTAGTGACACCCCTGCTTTTCATTGGAGGGATGTTGGCACCGTCTGCCGAGTCTTTTGCTTTCATAGGGAGTGATTTCCGTGTGCAAGCTTGGTACTAAGACCTCAATGATTTTCCAAGTGTATATAATCATGCATCTCTCCCGCCTGCGTTGTAGGGAGAACAGGTTGAGGAACTTCAAGCGTTCCCAGTGCTAACTTCTCTCTGAACATTGAACGTTTACATTAATATTTATTTAAGGGATGAAGATATTTTTATTACCTAGGAACATTACCTAAGTCCTATTCAAATTCATCAGCATTTACAAGGATATTTGTCTAATAAATTTTTGAAGCTATCGAAATAAAAAGCATCAATAACCCTAATAGCCTATTCTTCGAGAAGGTTAATGTAGATTATTGTTCTGTGCTGTTAAACTGACAGCTTAAAGTACTTGTTATGCAGCTGATAGACCGTAACACACATTGAAAGTCATTTGTTATTGCAATAAAAAAAGAAACGCTAAACCTGCAACACTGAAAGTGGAAGCTCATCTATCATGTCAACCTGTCATGCAGTAGTCAATCATTAGGGATTAAAGGTCAAAGATTGTCATTAAATGTCATTCAAACTACCCCTCACCCGGGTGGGCAACGCTGGGTCGCCATCTGGAAAAGACCCGGACCAGTACAAGACTGTCGACCCTACAACAACAACAACAACAACAACAACAACAACAACAACAACAACAACAACAATAACAACAACAACAACAAGAACAACAACATTCAAACTAACTTTATGTAGCATTAGAAATGGGATGGATGGGCGCTAGTGTGATGTGATGTGAACCAGTGTGCCTCTCAGTGTGATGTGAACCAGTGTGCCTCTCAGTGTGATGTGAACCAGTGTGCCTCTCAGTGTGATGTGAACCAGTGTGTCTCTCAGTGTCATGTGAACCAGTGTGCCTCTCAGTGTGATGTGAACCAGTGTGCCTCTCAGTGTGATGTGAACCAGTGTGCCTCTCAGTGTGATGTGAACCAGTGTGTCTCTCAGTGTGATGTGAACCAGTGTGCCTCTCAGTGTGATGTGAACCAGTGTGCCTCTCAGTGTGATGTGAACCAGTGTGTCTCTCAGTGTGATGTGAACCAGTGTGCCTCTCAGTATGATGTGAACCAGTGTGTCTCTCAGTGTGATGTGAACCAGTGTGCCTCTCAGTATGATGTGAACCAGTGTGTCTCTCAGTGTGATGTGAACCAGTGTGTCTCTCAGTGTGATGTGAACCAGTGTGTCTCTCAGTGTGATGTGAACCAGTGTGCCTCTCAGTATGATGTGAACCAGTGTGTCTCTCAGTGTGATGTGAACCAGTGTGTCTCTCAGTGTGATGTGAACCAGTGTGTCTCTCAGTGCGATGTGAACCAGTGTGCCTCTCAGTGTGATGTGAACCAGTGTGTCTCTCAGTGTGATGTGAACCAGTGTGCCTCTCAGTATGATGTGAACCAGTGTGTCTCTCAGTGTGATGTGAACCAGTGTGCCTCTCAGTGTGATGTGAACCAGTGTGTCTCTCAGTGTGATGTGAACCAGTGTGCCTCTCAGTAGTAACAAACAGTCTGCCATCTGGCAAGTAATATCACTTTACAAGCAGAATAAATGAACGTGTAAACCGTTGGAGAAAGAGAGAGAAAGAGAGATAGGGAGGTAGATACGTAGCTAAGTAGGTTAAATGTTAATTAACTTATTATTAGGCCTGTTATGTTAGTTACTGGTTGTCAAAGGCGCTTCTCTATAGTGTGTGTGCAGACTGAGGCTGCTTCACGTAAGCAGATATGACTGATGTATTACGGACCTGTTATCAGTCATATCACTTCCTTTACAATATATTCGTCACCTTTCCAAGCAATTTTTATGTTTTTTTTACAATATTGTATATAATATCTTAACGGTAATTAATTCATGTCTACGTTCATTAAGCTGCTTATATATAGATACACAGAAAGCACCGGCAATTAATTTTGTCAACTAATCACCATCGTCGTTACAAGCTGCGCTGATTCATTCATCAAAATAGCCTTTACTCCTCTGTTTACTGTGCCTGAGTTGCCTGATATTTCTGGGATGGTGGAGGGGAGGTGGGGTAAGGAAGGTAAGTGGCCCAGCCACTTAGGTGCAGAACCCAGGAGAAACTGTCCAGGAACATTTTTCCGCAATTACCCAGTTGCCGAGTACTGACGACGCCTCACTCGAGGGAACCAGCAGGTTGTGCCCCAGATTGAATGAACCCTGCATCGACTACTACGATGACTGCTTCACTGCTCCAGAGGAGACTGTACCCTGTTACGTCACAGTGCCACGATCGCACGTGCAAAGAAAATGATAGGATGGATAATGAGAACGTTCAAAACGAGAGATGCCAAGCCCATGATGATCCTTTTCAAATCACTTGTTCTCTCTAGGCTGGAATACTGCTGTACATTAACATCTCCATTCAAAGCAGGTGAAATCGCAGATCTAGAGAGTGTACAGAGATCCTTTACTGCACGTATAAGTTCTGTCAAGCGCCTTAACTACTGGGAACGCTTGGAAGCACTTGACTTGTACTCGTTGGAACGCAGGAGGGAGAGATATATCATAATCTACACTTGGAAAATCTTGGAAGGAATGGTCCCAAATCTGCACACAAAAATTACTCCATACGAAAGTAAAAGACTGGGCAGGCGATGTAAAATGCCCCCAATTAAAAGTAGGGGCGCCATTGGTACACTAAGGGAAAACACCATAAGTGTCCGGGGCCCAAGACTGTTCAACAGCCTCCCATCAAGCATTAGGGGAATTGCCAATAAGTCCCTGGCTGCCTTCAAGAGAGAGCTGGACAGATACCTAAAGTCAGTGCCGGATCAGCCGGGCTGTGGCTCGTACGTTGGACTGCGTGCGGCCAGCAGTAACAGCCTAGTTGATCAGGCCCTGATCCATCGGGAGGCCTGGTCATGGACCGGGCCGCGGGGGCGTTGATCCCCGGAATAACCTCCAGGTAACCTCCAGGTATCCAGGTAGCTCAGCCGCAGCGATATCTCCTGTGCTGCAGTATCTGTGCAGACCCAGGAAGGCGTGCAGTGATGCCCATCGACGCTCACTGCCTATAACCACGATGTTTAGCACACTCCACCTGTTTTTTTCTTCCCGCCCTGTAGGAAGTTTTTTTTTTCATGTCCATATGTATGTATGTATATATATATATATATATATATATATATATATATATATATATATATATATATATATATATATATATATATATATATATATATGTATATATATATATATATATATATATATATATATATATATATATATATATATATATATATATATATATATATATATATATATATATATGTTTTTATTCTGTGTTTTGTGCCCTGTTCCTGCGAGAGAGAGACCGAGTTTTTTTTACCGCCAGTCATGGTCGAGGATGACCATGGTGGTGTGTGGCCGAGCGAATGTAGAGAGCCTGTACTGTCTGCATAGACATCCTATGCTGTCTGCCACCTGAGTTCATATTTTGTGCCATGCTCGTGCTGTCACCTGTAGGCCTCTCAGTGGGTATGCCACTTGAAACAGCATCACCCTGCCTCTCTCTCACTCGGCGTTAATCCTTCACACAGTCAACAAGGCCTACTCCTCTCTCCCTCGCGGGCATGGCCCCTCCGGAGCTAGGGCACTAACACACTGCCTGTGTACCCAGATACCACAAATAAAGAAAGAAGCCTCCAAAACCTTATCATTACTTCCCGCTACCAACACGACGCAATAAACCAGAAAACATATGTGTATATGTATCGATAATTCTAAAATAAAATTATAATATTTTTTCCTTGTTGCAGATCATTGATCATGGGAGTATGCTCCACCTCCCAGGTTAGTATTCTCTTGCTTCATAAAATGTTCATATTTTGAAATGGTAATATATTGCCTACAGTTACTTCACATTAGCATTTCAGCAGTCTACCACAACTCATCACCTCTACCACTACTCATACTCTCTATCACTACTTATATTATCTACCGTCATTATCCTCTGACACCATTCACACTCTGCACATCCTTCACGATGCAGTATAAAGCGAAGTGGACTTTATCGGGTCACTAACAGATCTACCTGGGCAGATGTTTGTTGCTTAATGCAACATTCCCCCGATGAGAAGCAAGGATGCCACGAGTATACTGAGAGACAACACAATAAGTGTCAGGGGCCCAAGACTGTTCAACTGCCCCCTAGCATACATAAGGGGGATTACCAATAGACCCGTGGCTGTCTTCAAGAAGGCACCAGTCAGGCACCTAAAGTCAGTACCTGACCAATCGGTCTGTGGTTCGTACGTCAGTTTGCGTGCAGTCAACAGTTACAGCCTGGTTGATCAGACCCTGATCCACCTGGTTTCATACCGATCCGCGAGGACGTTGACCCCCGAAACCCTCTCCAGGTAAACTCCAGGTAATGTTTGCCAGTGCATGACCTGGTACGGGTCTTAATCACAAGACAGCAGCACGTAAGCTGCAGGCAGGGTTGTAGGGGAGGTCCTTGGTCACGGCTGCATTGACGTGCTCACTTCATCTCAACTTGACCTCGCTCTACAGAGGAGGAGTGAGTCATGCAGTTGTCTTGAGCATTCCCACTGTGATCATTCATGTCAAGTGGTCAAGTGTCAAGTGGTGGGGCAGCCCTATGACAAGGGCGCGGTGACTCTTTTAACTCCAATCGAGGTATTTCTGGCACTCAGGCCGCAGCACGAGTGCCAGAACGACTCAGGAGATTCTCTGGAGAAGTGGTGAACACCTAACGTCGCCTGTCATAATGGTGGTAGATTTGCAGTGATGTGACCCGGGTAGAGTATATATATGGTGAAGAGTCATGTGGGGAATGTTGGGAGGGCTACCCAACATTCTCCACCTTATATATATACTCATATACTCTTCACCCAGACAGATCTTTTTGCAACTTGATAAAGCCCAGTGTGTGTTTGAAACGTAGTCAAAAAATGTTCCGTTATAATACACTGGTGTCTGTTTCTCCATCGTATTGGTATTTTATACCATTTATCTACACCATTCACACTCTCTAACGCCATTGGCTTCCACTACCATCATTGACTCCCATTACCATCATTCCCACCCTCTGCCACCTTTGTAACATTGATATCCCGCTTCTCTATCTTTTCTCATACATTTCGATAAAGCCAAGGAGGCAGAAGCCACTTATGAAGATGACGTGTCACTCCAAAAATAAGAGTCAAAATTTAGTATGTTTGAAATTTCCGAATGAGTCATTCAAGGTTATTCTGTCTACCTACCTGGAGTCTACCTGGAGGGCATTCCGGGGATCAACGCCCCCGCGGCCCGGTCCATGACCAGGCCTTCTGGTGGATCAGGGCTTGATCGACGAGGCTGTTACTGCTGGCCGTACTTAGTCCAACGTACGAACCACAGCTCGGCTGATCTGCTACTGATTTAATCTGTCCAGCTCTGTCTTGAAGACAACCAGGGGTCTATTGGTAATGCCCCTTATGGCTGGTGGGAGGCTGGAGCAGCAACGTGCCTTAGCAGGGGCAGCAACGTGCTTCAGCAATGTCAACAACATGCATCAGCAGGGACAACATGCACCATCGGGAAAGCAACATGCGTCTGTGGCGCCAGAAACATGTGTCAGCAGGACCAGGAACAATGAAGTACCACGTTATTTACCAGCATGAAAGGTAGGGTGTGGCACGGGTTCCACGCCACATCTCTCGCTGCTGGCTGCGTGAAGTGGGATATATGATCCTTTCATTCCTAATGGGAGGTATCCCTCCACATTCCCACACCCCCTTTTTTTAAATAAACAGAAAGAAGAAACTTATCATGGAGACCCATAACCATGACCTGTGTCCTCCAGGGCCTTTACCTGCGGCACCCTCTACACACCCTGCCACGCCTTCGGACCTCTCTTCTAACCCTTCGCGTAATGTTCCGTTACGCTCCTCTGGTGCCGTGGTTCCAACCGACCCTCTAGACACTTCTGACCTCCGCGCGGCTTTGATAATGATCTCGGCTTCTCCAATTCTGTGCGTCAATTTTCGAATCATACACACTACTCAGGACGACCTACTTCTAACTTTACATCCAAACGTACTCAACCTCTCACTGAAGACCCTACCTCAGCTTCCTCTCACGCTCCTAAGAAACGTCTAAGAAATTCATCCCCTTACAATCTATGCTTCAAAGTCCTTCTTGGACGAAATTCTTTACACACCAGCTACTTGTAGCTTGATTGCTAGCGCACTCAGCTCACACACTGAGGTCCGGGAATTGATCCCCGGGTACGGCTGGAAACCATTAGAACATATTTCCATAAGACACCTGCTGTCCCTGTTCACCCATCAGTCAAATGGGTACCTGGGTGTTAGTCGACTGGTGTGGGTCGCATCCTGGGACAAAACTAACTTAATTTGCCTGAAATGCTCTGGATAATGTACATGTACGTGTAGAAATAGATAATTATTATTATTATGACCATTTTTCCGA
Organism: Cherax quadricarinatus; assembly: GCF_038502225.1. Taxonomy (NCBI): domain Eukaryota; kingdom Metazoa; phylum Arthropoda; class Malacostraca; order Decapoda; family Parastacidae; genus Cherax; species Cherax quadricarinatus. The sequence goes on from NC_091348.1 coordinate 25,167,433, forward strand.
GCACAGCATCAGCAAGGCACTCCTTCGCCACGCTGAACATAGTCATACGCGTTGTCATAGTACGGAATGCAGAACAGGCACATAATCTTTCACTTCTAGACGTGCTGACAACACACGAGTTACGATTCGCAAACACATGTCCCTTAATTCTTTCTGTAAATCTATTGCTCTTCCACATATGATCGTACAACGCGATTTTCTCGCGTGTAATGAAGACAATGTGGGGCCACTCGTGCTCCTGAGTCTCTCTGCCCGAGGGCGGAGACGCTTTAGCTACACAACAAAATATTGCAGGTCAGAGGCAGAGTGCCTTGTTTGTGGTGCAGCCGACCACAGCAGCCATCATCTCATGCCTTTAACTGTAAAGAGGGGCACACGGCCTATTCTCACCGTTGCCCGATTTTCTTAAGATATAAGGAGCTCCGTTGTTTTAAAGAGAAAGAGGGTTTCTCTTTCGCCATGGTAGTTTCCAATCTCCGCCTCCAGGGGAGACTCCCACTGCTCTCTTATTCCAGGTTCGCTAGACAACCCCACACCTCGGTGTTGCCTGCTTCCACAATTGCCTCTGTGCCTCTTCCAGTCAACTTTCAATCCAACCCTTTTAGAGTCTTGGGCTCTGAGGTTCCAACATAATCATCTCTTACTGCCCCTACTTCTTCACCTTCCCACTCACATATTCCAATATCTCAGCGTCCCCTTCAATCTGAATCGACGACAGATATCCTTTATCCAAAGTTTACATCTTTATTTAAATGTCAAACTCGGCGGTTTGGTATATTCAGCACGATATATATATATATATATATATATATATATATATATATATATATATATATATATATATATATATATATATATATATATATATATATATATATATATATATATATATATATATATATATATATATATATGCAATAAGATCACAGTAAACAGGTGATTTCAGAATATGCAAAACAACCACTCTGAAAGAATAGAGAAATTCCAAGCGCTTTCGTGACTACTCACATTATCAAGGAACAGTTCCTTGATAATGTGAGTAGTCACGAAAGCGCTTGGAATTTCTCTATTCTTTCAGAGTGGTTGTTTTGCATATATATATATATATATATATATATATATATATATATATATATATATATATATATATATATATATATATATATATATATATATATATATATATATATATATATATATAAAAGATTAAATTAAGACACATGTGCAACATCTGGGTATCTTTATTGTAGACGTTTCGCCATCCAGTGGCTTTATCAATACAAATTCCAGAACATAACTTGAAGACAGTAGGACTATGTACAGAAGATGAGGTAATCAGTCCCTCAACCTTGATTCTGAGGACATGTACATAACCTTCACGACTACGACAACTACTATAACAAATAACCCATCTCTTTGGGAAGGACCTACTTCCACTGGGGAATCCCGCCTACCAGTGACTATGCCCTCGTCTGCTACACGTCCCACTTCCACCTGACGTTAGTATATAAGCGTCAGGCTCCTTGCTTCTGCTTCAGAATCTCTACGACTACGGTGATCTTCGCACCAACTCCAAGGTTGAGGGACTGATTACCTCATCTTCTGTATATATTTCTACTGTCTTAAGTTATGTCCTGGAATTTGTATTGATAAAGCCACTGGATGGCGAAACGTCTACAATAAAGATACCCAGATGTTGCACATGTGTCTTAATTTCATCTTGTCGGTATTGTACCAGCTATAGAGGTACCACCTCTATAACTGGACTGGGGACCCTCATCCTCAGAGAAGACAATAAACGTACTTCAGGGAAAACTCAAGGTTCTCTCCGGAGCTGTTTGAATATTTTCTTCTCCTACCACCCCCTATATTCTATATCTTACGTGAACTTTATTAACAGACAGAATACATTGACAGAAAACACAAACATGAATACATTGATACAATATATCAAAGATTATGAATCTCCTCCAGTTCCTCCGAAGCCGGACGCGAGCCCGGTATGCAGCTGGCATTTCCCCTCTGGATGGCTACATTGAGGCGATGGAACATGAAAATGGCTGCCCTTGGGTCCCTGGTGGTGTTGATGAGTCTGGAACCGAGTTCTTTAAGGAAACGTGTGGCATTTTCTCCCCATGATCCCAAGGTCTCTGATCCCACTGGGACAAACTGATACTGTTGGCTTAATTCCCTGTAATTGCCGATCTTGTACTCCTCCCAGTGATCAGCAGCTCCTCCCTGTCGCCCAACACTGATGGATGTAGGTGTCAGCCAGAGTCGACACACTGGTATAGTTCCATGCTAAGAGCTTGCCATTCTTCCAAGGATAGATGGTGATTCCATGGGGGTTGTTGCCTGGGTTATGAGTATTGTTGGCTACTAGTGATCGGGGCTCTCTCTAAGGCTGGGCATCCAGCTGTAGCAAGGGTTCTCTTTATGATGTTGACTTCAATGTGTCTTGTGTGCCATCTCTTGGTTTTGGAAAAGTTAAGACCATGTAGACCATATTGGTCGGCTTGCGCATCGCAGCAAATATACATATATTCCGTGTGAATTGGGGCAGCAAGGCACAGAGCCACCGGAGGGTCTTAGGGTAGAGGCGTTTTCCCATTGTTGAAATGGGAACTGTTTGGAGGAAGTTCCAAGAGTGATGTGCACTCACAGCTTGGAGATGGGCAGTCTCCCTGTCTGATGTTACAGCCCTAAGCATGTTGGCAAGTACCTTTTCAGCGATGGGGCCATCCCAGCTTGATTGTTTGTAGGCCAGTGCTGCACTAGGTTTTGGTGCTCAAGCAGCAAGAGTCTCCCATTCAGTGACGGCACTGGCGTAGCTAGGGTCCTCTATGATTGCTGAGTCACTGAGGTTGTCAGGAAGAATTTGTTTTATTAACTCGTTTGATGCTATGAAAGAGGACAGGAAAGCTGGTAGGGCAATCCGGGAGGATTTAAATACTGGCAGCCCCGAAGCCTGACTGGAAGTGAGGCTTGCAACAACTCTCCATCTTCAAGGAAAGATTCAGTACACTCTCTAGCATGATCTTAAGGAAGGAGTCAAATTTCTTGAGTTTCGGACTGCTGAAGGCTGGAGAGTATCTCAGGAAGTAGATAAATTCTGGGATTGACAGGCACTTAGTGAGTAGGTAGAAAGTATCATGTGTATCGATGTCTTTCATCCTGCCTTCCATCGTCCTGAGGTCTGAGATTTTCTTTTCTAGAATCAGATCAATGACACTGGGCCCAAGAGGAGCACCAAGAAGAGTGCTGTTGACTGGATCAATGGCTTGTGCTCCTGGTAAAACAGCACTAATGGATGGATGTTTGTCCTTCATGGCTTGTGCTGTAATGACGTCCTTAGGAGCGATGGTATCCTCACTGGTTATAAGCATCAGTGCTCTGATTTTTTGAGGCGTCGGGTGTCTTGTTGTTGGCATTTGCCCGGCGGGTGTTTGTCGCCCTAGAGGGAAGACGAACGAGGTTGTCAGCTCTAGGGAATGCATTATTGCCCTAATAACAGATGTTACTAGTGACTTGTCCCTTCTTGGTGGGGCAGCCAGACAGGCATTACCAAACAGCAGTAGATTGTGCCACGATCCGTTGTTTCCAAGAGCATCGTTGACTTTCAAGAGGTCAGCGAATTTGCTAGCAGCTTGAGGGCGAGCTGCTTTGGGAATGTGTGTCAGCGTCCTGGTGGATGTTAATTTTATTGCAGATTTTAGGTCCTCTGTAGAGGTGAAGTCAGGGTAACTGTCAGTTTTGTCTGCTGCAAGAGGGCGGTTTGTTATTCCCATTTGGAGCCCTACGAGAGCCTAGACATCCATTGTGTGCACGGACGATGCCACTTAGGGGATTGAGTGCACATTCCCTGTGTCACACCTGGCAGATGCCTCATGGACGGATTCCACGGCGTTGGCTTTGTCGTGGAGAATCCTGGAAACCCGGCACATCTTGTGATATTGCTGACATCGTGGGCGTGGGAGGGCGCCAGCTGTGGGATGATGGGTGAAGGACAACATGGATGCATTGGGAATAAGGGTGGGGGAGTAGCGAGCGGTAGTGAGAGTAATTATTGGGGCACTAAAAGGTGACACCCTTGGTTAGGCAGGCAGAAGGCCTAGACCGGATGCCTGCCTGACCAGGATTCACATCAGTGACTAACTTTTGCTGATTTGTTTACATTTATTATTCCGTTTAGAGAAACCCCTCGCCGTTTGGCACACTAATTACCATGTTCTCACTATTAGCCAACATGTTCTTCTGTTCAGCATTCAATGAGATAGTCCAGAGCGACAATCCCCCCCCCTCCCCCAACCCCGGCCGAACACAGAGGGTGAAGAAACCTCCTCCACAACTCCGTTGGCAGGATCCCCTCAAGACCAGCACTACTTTCCAACTCCCCATATGCACACTGCACTTTCACTGATACAGAAGCAACGGTCTGATACAGAGGATTGTCACAACTCTGTAATCTCCTGTGGATACTCACTACAACGTCTGCCAAAACTGGCCCTTGCCAGCCAGCCATGTTGGTTCTTGGTTTATACACAAAATGTATGGAGCACCACAAACTGGTTTCCTCCCTCCACGCTCCACTCCGCTATATATATATATATATATATATATATATATATATATATATATATATATATATATATATATATATATATATATATATATATATATATATATAGTGGAGTGGAGCGTGGAGGGAGGAAACCAGTCCTGAATTCATAGATGAGGAAATATCCAAAATTTATGAAATAGGTAATGATTTAAAATACCCAAGAAATGTAATTGATAAATCTTTTAAAGTTGCTAGAAATACTTTTTACAATCCAAAAAGGGACAACCAGCCTTATTCAACTAAAAATATGTTGGTTCTCTCTTACCATGAAAACTTGGTTGATATGCCTTCTCTTCTTAAGACTTTTAATATTAAAGTTGTATTCAAAAATCTTGATACAGTAAAAAAACTTTTGATAAAGAATTCCCCCCAAAATGCTGATGGATGTGTCTATAAGATTCCTTGTAGATGAATGGTTCAGAGAACCGACATGTTGATAAATTAGACACATGTGCAACTCTTGGGTATCTTTATTGAGGAAACGTTTCGCCACACAGTGGCGAAATATACACTAACACAAACAAACGTAGGTTCGAGTCTCCTTCAGCCAGAGATCATTGTTTGTGTATATTTCGCCTGCTCTCGCGAATTCCTTGCATTGTTCAAATCTCTAGTAAGGCTGATGCATGCAGGGGATGAGATGAAAAGCTGTAAGCCTTCTCCCTGAAAGCTGGCTGCCTTGGATCAAACGTGTAGCGCATGCTACACGCCAAGGTATTGGTCCAGTGTGGGTAGATTGGTAAAGCACTGCGTACCTTGTCCTAAGGTTCGTAGGTTCGAGTCTCCTTCAGCCAGAGATCAGTGTTTGTGTATATTTCGCCTGCTCTCGCGAATTCCTTGCATTGTTCAAATCTCTAGTAAGGCTGATGCATGCAGGGGATGAGATGAAAAGCTGTAAGCCTTCTCCCTGAAAGCTGGCTGCCTTGGATCAAACGTGTAGCGCAAGCTACACGCCAAGGTATTGTCCAGTGTTGGTAGATTGGTAAAGCACTGCAAACCTTGTTCTAAGGGTCGTAGGTTCGAGTCTCCTTCAGCCAGAGATCAGTATATATATATATATATATATATATATATATATATATATATATATATATATATATATATATATATATATATATATATATATATATATATATAATGAGAGCATAGGCAATGAGGTCGAAGAGGTATGGGGTAGGTTTAAAAATGTAGTGTTAGAGTGTTCAGCAGAAGTTTGTGGTTACAGGAAAGTGGGTGCAGGAGGGAAGAGAAGCGATTGGTGGAATGATGATGTAAAGAGAGTAGTAAGGGAGAAAAAGTTAGCACATGAAGAGTTTTTACAAAGTAGAAGTGATGCAAGGAGGGAAGAGTATATGGAGAAAAAGAGAGAGGTTAAGAAAGTGGTGAAGCAATGTAAAAAGAGAGCAAATGAGAGAGTGGGTGAGATGTTATCAACAAATTTTGTTGAAAATAAGAAAAAGTTTTGGAGTGAGATTAACAAGTTAAGGAAGCCTAGAGAACAAATGGATTTGTCAGTTAAAAATAGGAGAGGAGAGTTATTAAATGGAGAGTTAGAGGTATTGGAAAGATGGACAGAATATTTTGAGGAATTGTTGAATGTTGATGAAGATAGGGAAGCAGTGATTTCGTGTATTGGGCAAGGAGGAATAACATCTTGTAGGAGTGAGGAAGAGCCAGTTGTGAGTGTGGGCGAAGTTCGTGAGGCAGTAGGTAAAATGAAAGGGGGTAAGGCAGCTGGGATTGATGGGATAAAGATAGAAATGTTAAAAGCAGGTGGGGATATAGTTTTGGAGTAGTTGGTGCTATTATTTAATAAATGTATGGAAGAGGATAAGGTACCTATGGATTGGCAGAGAGCATGTATAGTTCCTTTGTATAAAGGTAAAGGGGACAAAAGAGAGTGCAAAAATTATAGGGGGATAAGTCTGTTGAGTATACCTGGTAAAGTGTATGGTAGAGTTATTATTGAAAGAATTAAGAGTAAGACGGAGAATAGGATAGCAGATGGACAAGGAGGCTTTAGGAAAGGTAGGGGGTGTGTGGACCAGGTGTTTACAATGAAACATATAAGTGAACAGTATTTAGATAAGGCTAAAGATGTTTTTGTGGCATTTATGGATTTAGAAAAGGCATATGACAGGGTGGATAGGGATGCAATGTGGCAGATGTTGCAGATGTATGGTATAGGAGGTAGGTTACTGAAAGCAGTGAAGAGCTTTTACGAGGATAGTGAGGCTCAAGTTAGAGTATGTAGGAAAGAGGGAGATAATTTCCCAGTAAAAGTAGGCCTTAGACAAGGATGTGTGATGTCACCGTGGTTGTTCAATATATTTATAGATGGGGTTGTAAGGGAAGTAAATGCGAGGGTTTTGGCAAGAGGCGTGGAGTTAAAAAATAAAGAATCACACATAAAGTGGAAGTTGTCACAGTTGCTCTTTGCTGATGACACTGTGCTCTTGGGAGATTCTGAAGAGAAGTTGCAGAGGTTGGTGGATGAATTTGGTTGGGTATGTAAAAGAAGAAAATTGAAAGTGAATACAGGAAAGAGTAAGGTTATGAGGATAACAAAAAGATTAGGTGATGAAAGATTGGATATCAGATTGGGGGAGAGAGTATGGAGGAGGTGAATGTATTCAGATATTTGGGAGTGGACGTGTCAGCGGATGGGTCTATGAAAGATGAGGTGAATCATAGAATTGATGAGGGGAAAAGGGTAAACGGTGCACTTAGGAGTCTGTGGAGACAAAGAACTTTGTCCTTGGAGACAAAGAGGGGAATGTATGAGAGTATAGTTTTACCAACGCTCTTATATGGGTGTGAAGCATGGGTGATGAATGTTGCAGCGAGAAGAAGGCTGGAGGCAGTGAAGATGTCATGTCTGAGGGGCAATGTGTGGTGTGAATATAATGCAGAGAATTCGTAGTTTGGAAGTTAGGAGGAGGTGCGGGATTACCAAAACTGTTGTCCAGAGGGCTGAGGAAGGGTTGTTGAGGTGGTTCGGACATGTAGAGAGAATGGAGCGAAACAGAATGACTTCAAGAGTGTATCAGTCTGTAGTGGAAGGTAGGGGTCGGCCTAGGAAAGGTTGGAGGGAGGGGGTAAAGGAGGTTTTGTGTGCGAGGGGCTTGGACTTCCAGCGGGCATGCGTGAGCGTGTTTGATAGGAGTGAATGGAGACAAATGGTTTTTAATACTTGACGTGCTGTTGGAGTGTGAGCAAAGTAACATTTATGAAGGGATTCAGGGAAACCGGCAGGCCGGACTTGAGTCCTGGAGATGGGAAGTACAGTGCCTGCACTCTGAAGGAGGGGTGTTAATGTTGCAGTTTAAAAACTGTAGTGTAAAGCACCCTTCTGGCAAGACAGTGATGGAGTGAATGATGGTGAAAGTTTTTCTTTTTCGGGCCAACCTGCCTTGGTGGGAATCGGCCAGTGTGTTAATAATAATGATAATATATATATATATATATATATATATATATATATATATATATATATATATATATATATATATATATATATATATATATATATATATATATATATATATATATATATACATATATGTATATAATGATTGAGCTAGGTGAAAAGAGGGAAGGGAGAGAGGAAAGACAGAGTAAGGGAGGGAGGAAGGAAGGTGTAGGGTAACGAAAAAAGAAGAAAGGAAGAAGTAACGAGAAAGGAGGGAGCTAACGAGAAAGAACGAACCATCGCCGGAGAAAATGAGGAAATGACAAATTAAAATTTAAGATTAAGTGGTGAGAGGCGGAACTCCAAGGAGATGCAATGGGTAAGTGGTGACCCTAGAAGGTGGTACGGTAGTAGTATTAGTAGCAATAGTAGTAACAGTAATATTTATAGTAGTAGTAATAGTAATAGTTATAGTAGAGTTAGTAATAGTAAATGTCAATTAATCAGTCAGTAAGCTACATTTCATGACGTACAATACAGTATACACACACACACCACATATTACATATACCCTCAGTATAAAATATTACTGGGCAATACGTTTCTTGTTTGACTGATTCGTCAGTAACTGCGTCCTGACCCGTCTGAGGATCTCAAAGGAGATGTTGATCTAATTCAGCTTTACTGTGGCCGTGATCAGAGTCCTGCTGTAGTCCCTGTGTGTTCCACTGCTAAGCATTTGACGTTCTACAGTGAGTTGAAGCCCTCAGAGCTCCCATCAATGTCTCTGTGTCCTATGTTGGGTGCCTTGGGAAATTTACACATAAATACAAGTACTCTTTTGTCCATCATGCATATATTCAAGAGTTTTACACAATAGTTCGTCTTTTTGTTTTCTTCTGAGTCTATCAGGTCACATATCACGTCGGTGAAGCACGTGATTATCGACATCATTTGATGACTCAAGGGTAATATAGGATGTTTTGATCTGTTTTTCTTAGGGTACAATACTCTTTTATGTAACTGTTGTGGTGTTAGGGTTGACGCGTCGACGGTAGTCTGTTCCTGCAACATGGGACCTGTTGGTTGTTGTTGACGGTAGTCTGTTCCTGCAACATGGGACCTGTTGGTTGTTGTTGACGGTAGTCTGTTCCTGCAACATGGGACCTGTTGGTTGTTGTTGATGGTAGTCTGTTCCTGCAACATGGGACCTGTTGGCTGTTGTTGACGGTAGTCTGTTCCTGCAACATGGGACCTGTTGGTTGTTGTTGATGGTAGTCAGTTCCTGCAACATAGGACCTGTTGGTTGTTGTTGACGGTAGTCTGTTCCTGCAACATGGGACCTGTTGGCTGTTGTTGACGGTAGTCTGTACCTGCAACATGGGACCTGTTGGCTGTTGTTGATGGTAGTCAGTTCCTGCAACATGGGACCTGTTGGCTGTCGTTGACAGTAGTCTGTACCTGCAACATGGGACCTGTTGGCTGTTGTTGACGGTAGTCTGTTCCTGCAACATGGGACCTGTTGGCTGTTGTTGACGGTAGTCTGTACCTGCAACATGGGACCTGTTGGCTGTTGTTGACGGTAGTCTGTTCCTGCAACACGGGACCTGTTGGCTGTTGTTGACGGTAGTCTGTTCCTGCAACATGGGACTTGTTGGCTGTTGTTGACGGTAGTCTGTTCCTGCAACATGGGACCTGTTGGTTGTTGTTGACGGTAGTCAGTTCCTGCAACATGGGACCTGTTGGCTGTCGTTGACAGTAGTCTGTACCTGCAACATGGGACCTGTTGGCTGTTGTTGACGGTAGTCTGTTCCTGCAACATGGGACCTGTTGGTTGTTGTTGATGGTAGTCAGTTCCTGCAACATGGGACCTGTTGGTTGTTGTTGACGGTAGTCAGTTCCTGCAACATGGGACCTGTTGGCTGTCGTTGACAGTAGTCTGTACCTGCAACATGGGACCTGTTGGCTGCTGTTGACGGTAGTCTGTTCCTGCAACATGGGACCTGTTGGCTGTTGTTGACGGTAGTCTGGTCCTGCAACATGGGGTCTGTTGGCTGACATTGGTGGTAGTCTGGTCCTGCAACATGGGGTCTGCTGGCTGTCACTGGTGGTAGTCTGGTCCTGCAACATGGGGTCTGCTGGCTGTCACTGGGGTGGAGTTTGATCAGAAATATCTGATACAGTAATATAACTAATAATATAAGTAGGTAACCTCTCTGAAAAATTCAGAGCTTTTGAAAAAAACAACTTTGTAAATAGTGAAATATTTTTGAACTTTTTAAGTAAAACTTCGTCACTATTTATTGCGACCTCAGAGAAAGGAAGTAAATATTTTGAATACATATTTTTTTCACCAATTTTTTGTTGTTGTTTTCATTAAAAACTAAAATTAAAATTTCCTGCTTTATATTATTTCACTCATTAGTTTATATATGTAGGTAGGTTGTAACAACTGCACTTCTCAGTATGCTCGTTGCTGGGGAGTTTTGATTGCCGCCAGCACCTGCAGACTACCTGTCTGCTTGTTAAACAGTTCATGCCAGGCATGAGCTGGTACCAGTAACCTGACGTCGGATCTACAAGACTGTTTCTCGCTGCTCCTCGTTGACGAAACATCTCGTATCTTACTATGTCTGGGAGAATGTTATTCTCCCAGATAGCAATGAAGATATACCAAGTTTTGTACAAGTGTCTCATTTCTCAACCAGCAGCAAAGACATTGTGTTACATCTGCAATGTATTACTGGTCGGGCTCAGGATGAAAGACTCGGACGGCATGGCAGCCAAAAACAACAATGGGCAAGACTCTTCTTCATATTACACAGAGACACGCGTCAGTGGTTATGATGTTTTCATGGCAAGGATGAAGAAAGGTGTAATACCAAGGTGTTGTTTTCAAAGAAAAGCAGGGCGTTATTAAGGTCCACATCCGCAAGGGGCAGAATGAATTGCTTGAGTACAGGGCTAAGTGTAGAGTGGTATAGGAGCAGGATTGTAAAGACTTTGGAAGAGATTTAGAGGATTGTGAGGGCGTCAAATAGTGCCATCAAGGAAGACAAGCCATGAATCAACGTATGTCTCAGGTCTGTTTAGCTGTCTATTGCTCAGCGTTTTCCAGAAGACGTTAAGATATGGTATGCCAATCCTAAGGTGGAGTAACTCACTCGTAGAAAAGTCCTTCAACCTCACGTCAAGTATTCAGCGCAACGTCCGATTCTGGATTTCCTACAGCTATCGGGCTTGAATTAAATTTCTTAATTAAACATGTCAGATTTAACCAAAAAATACTTTCTGCCATATTACTACCATTATTACTATTACAACCCAGGAGTCCAAATGGCCTGTTATCCTGGGTGTAAAGGGAGCAAAATAAACACAGCAGAAAACTTTTGACTTATATTATCCTTCACCAATTTAGAACAGCAGTATGTACACTATATACACTATGTACAACAATAGGTATTAGTGCACTCCACGGTAAGCAAGGCAGAATAGAAGCCACTAGAGAGCAGACCGTGCTTCAATCAGTTCTAGAATGGGAATGACAAGGTCAGACAGGTGAGTGGTACCAACATAACCTCTGCGATTACCTAAACCATATTCTCATTGGCTGGAACCTGGGTACTGATTGAACGACGAGGCCCCATCGTCAACCCTCAGTCACCTGGTTCGCTGGCTGGGGGAGATAGCCTGTAAATAAGGGTGTGTACATGCGCCGAATAAAGGTTACGTACTTTTTGCATGCCACAATTACTAAGCCAGAATCAGTAAAATTAATAATATCGCTTGCCCTTCCAAATACCTCTCCACCTACCCTTCAGTTTACCCCTCCATCTTCCCTCCAGTTTACCCCTCCACCTCCACGCCATCCAACCTCTCCACCTACCCTCCAGTTTACCCGTCCACCTCCACGCCATTCAACCTCTCCACCTACCCTCCAGTTTACCCGTCCACCTCCACGCCATCCAACCTCTCCACCTACCCCCCAGTTTACCCCTCCGCCTTCCCTCCAGTTTACCCCTCCATCTCCACGCCATCCTACCTCTTCACCCGCACATCCTCCTGCCTCTCAATCTGACCACTTTTTTTTTTTTTACACAGGGTTAAACAAGGGTAGGGTAAGGGGTCCTGACTTTACTTAGAAACTAAGACCAGTTCCTACATCAGCTCATTTAAAAACCTTTTTATTATTATGAAATATACAAGTAGGAAACAGGATCAGGTTGGAGTTATCTGTGGGTCAGCAGTTTCATTTGATCAGCTAACTTTATTTCGTTGATATCATTATGCTGTACGATCATGTTCCAGACTCGAGTCATCCTGGGAATAAATGATCTCAGATGAGGTGATGCTCTGGAGAAGGGTACAGTCACAGTGAAGTTGCTGCTTCTTGCCCGTCTTGTGATGCAGAAACTCACTTCTCGCTGTCCTCGGAGTGGAGCCATGTGCGGTACTTTTACGATATTGGCCTTGTACATAACAGTAGGGCCGCCCACATCTCTCCGGTGTTGAAGGCTCTGCTGAAATGACAGATCTATCCAGGATGGGTCCAGGCGAGAGATAAGGCGTCTTGCTCTATTCTCTACTCTATCAATCTAAGAAAGTGGAGCATACTCAAGGTGTAAGCGTATTTGTGCCTCATACATAATCTTGCAACCTCTACTGTCGAGCAGATGCGAGATACGTTGAAGTGCTGTAAGCTTCCTGGCCGCCTTGTTTCAAGATTTACAGCGTGGTTCTTTATAGTCAATTTGGAGTCAAGTTTCACCCCAAGGATATCAAATTTTTCCCCGGTTACCAACATTCTCCCATTCATACTTACTACTGTTCCAGCATTATCATCATGGTGCCTAGGGACCATCATCATTTGTGTTTTCTCAGGAGCAAATGTTACCAGCCATCTATTTCCCCAGGCTGATATAGCTCTTAGCTGGTGATTGATGTAACTTAGAGCAGCTAGCATTTCCTCCCTTGGATAAGTAAATGTCAGAGTACAGTCGTGTGCATTTAGTGGAGAGGTTCAACAAGAGATCAGCAGCACAGTAACCTTTCCTGATGCCATATTGACGGTCACAAAGTAGTGAGTTGTATTTAAAAAATTCTGTCATTTGTCGTGAGATTATTCTCTCAAGGATCTTGCCACTGATTGACAGTAGTGACACTCGTCTGTAGTTACTGATTTCTGCTCTGCTCGTCTCTTTGTATACAGGGACTACATTTACCTCTTTCCAAAGACAAGGCCATTTACACTGTACTAGGCAGTACTGAAAGATGCGAGTTAGAGGTGCTGCGAGATGGTCTGCACATCTACTAAGTAATCTTGGGCTTCCTGCCTCTCCACCAGATGACCTTTCTACCTCTCCACCCTCTTGTCTCTCCACAAGACCACTCTGCTGTCTCTCTGCCAGACCACCTTCCCGCCTCTCTACAAGATCACTCTCCTGCCTGTCTACCAGACCACTCTTCAACTTCTTCACCAGACCACTCCAGCCTCTCTACCAGACCCCTCTCCTGCCTCTCTACCAGACCATCTTCCTGCATCTCTACCAGAGCACTCTCCTGCCTCTTCACCAGGCAACTCTCCTGCCTCTCCACCAGACCACCTTTCTGCTTCTCCACCAGACCACCTTCCTGTCTGTCCACCAGACCACCTTCCTGCCTCTCCACCAGACCACCTTCCTGCCTCTCCACCGGATCACCTTCCTGCCTCTCCACCAGATCACTCTCCTGCCTCTCTACCAGACCACTCTCCTGCCTCTTTACCAGATCACTCTCCTGCCTCTCTACCAGTCCAGCTTCCTGCCTCTCCACCAGACCACCTTCCTGCCTCTCCATCGGATCACCTTCCTGCCTCTCCACCAGATCACTCTCCTGCCTCTCTACCAGACCACTCTCCTGCCTCTACCAGATCACTCTCCTGCCTCTCTACCAGACCAGCTTCCTGCCTCTCTACCAGAGCACTCTCCTGTCTCTCTACCAGACCACTCTCCTGCCTCTTTACCAGATCACTCTCCTGCCTCTCTACCAGACCACTCTCCTGCCTCTTTACCAGATCACTCTCCTGCCTCTCTACCAGTCCAGCTTCCTGCCTCTCCACCAGACCACCTTCCTGCCTCTCCATCGGATCACCTTCCTGCCTCTCCACCAGATCACTCTCCTGCCTCTCTACCAGACCACTCTCCTGCCTCTACCAGATCACTCTCCTGCCTCTCTACCAGACCAGCTTCCTGCCTCTCTACCTGACCACTCTCCTGTCTCTCTACCAACCTTCCCTCCTGCCTCTTCACCATCCCTCCACCCTGCCTCTCCACCAACCCTCCCTCCTGACTCTTCACCAATCATCCATCCTACCTCTCCACCTACCCTCCCTCCTGCATCTCCACCTACCCTCCCTGCTGCCTCTCCAGTAACCCTCCCTCCTGCTTCTACCAGACCACCTTTCTGCTGCCTCCTCTCCCTACCCTCCCTCCTGCCTCTCCACCTAATCCCTGCTGATTCTGTCACCCCTCGCTCTCCTGTAGCGGAGATAAACAGTGGGTGGAAATAAATGAATTGTTCAATATATTTTCCGACTGACTCTGCCAGTTTGGCGTAATAAAAGTGAACTACATAAAAAATGTGACACAAAGATAAGCGATATTAAATGCTACCGCCTCCCATTTATTTTAGTTTTCAATATAGGTCAGTGAACCAGGACTGAGCTTCTCGAGAATGTTACAATAAAAACCATCCATGTGAATTACATACATTGCTAAAACATGAGAGTGAAGGAAGAAGGATCGGAAATAGCCTCCTGGGGTACCACTAGATATATTTGGGCTCCAGGTAATATCTATCTGCTTCAAGTTACTCAGTGACTTTGCTTTCACAAAGTGTTAAGACGAATATATATATATATATATATATATATATATATATATATATATATATATATATATATATATATATATATATATATATATATATATATATATATATATATATATATATATATATATATATATATATATATATATATATATATAACTTTTTCATATTATGTATAAAGGCTTAATTTATAATTAATACGTGTCAGGAATAATTAGTTTTATCTATTGAATAAATAAATAAGCTGAACTAAACACATGGGACGTGAGTTAATTAAGTAACATCAGAAGAAATATGTAGTTAATAAAACATAAACATTCGTGACTACATAACCAATTTCTTACATTTTTTTTTGTGTTTTCTGTTTGTCTCTATGACATGCAGAATGTTAATTGAAGTGAGCTCGACACTCGCCCTCTGATGTTCACTTTTAGAAGTTAACATTGATGGTCTTCTAAACAAGTTTGAATTTCTTCTGCCACCTCGATTATGCAAATCTAAAATACTTTTCAATTTAATTATATTATAACCCCCCAAAAAAACCTACAAAAATAAAACCTAAATTATAGAGAAATTAATCAATGTAGATAACAAAAGTAATGTTAAAATATACACATAGAAATTTATATAGAAAATAATAAAATATGGTGAGGAGAGTAAACAATGACGTAAATAGACTTAACACAAACAAATATGAGTAGACAAGAATGAAACTTAGAATAAATAAGTATAGAATTGATGTAAGAAATCGTAACGACACAACAAGAGAAAATTGACGAAGATTAACTACCCAGAAAGCAGAAAGAATAAAGATGATAAAAGAGAAAAGTGAAAACAACTACAGAATATCGTAAATAAGATAAAAACATGAAATTAAAAATAACAGTCAAAAATACCGGATAAATGTTGAATAAACAATAAAAGGTTAAAGATAACTAACATAGTATGATAAAAGATAAGATAGACATAAATGAGACAAAGAGTACATAAGGGTGAAATTAAAGAAAAAACGTGAGAATCAAACAGTAGATATAAGAAGATATATTAGATAAAGTTAAGTAAAGATAAACGTATGATAAATAATAAATTTAGTATAATTATTATTGCTTTTATTGTTATTATTACTGCTGTTGTTATTATAGTAACAATAAGATAATTATATAAGAGTGGTAGAGCGTTACAGGGTGCGTCTTATACGACGGAAACGACACCTGGAACAATATAATCTATATCATTAGTTCTGTAAGACTCATCTGAGTCCTACGACACTGAAGGTAGGTATGAACGAGAGTAGGATCGTCAGAAGGTCAGGGGGATACGGGTCCTTAAGGGTCTACCTGGAGTCTACCTGGAGGGAATTCCGGGGATCAACGTCCCCGCGGCCCGGTCCTCGACCAGGCCTCCCGGTGGATCAGGGCCTGACCAACGAGGCTGTTACTGCTGGCCGCACGTAATCCAACGTGCGAACTACAGCCCGGCTGATCCGGCACCGTCTTTAGGTATCTGTCCAGCTCCCTCTTGAAGACAACCAGGGGTCTTCCCGTAATGCCTCTTATTGCTGGTGGGAGGCTGTTGAACAGTCTTGGGCCACGGACACTTATTGTGTTTTCTCTTAATGTACCAGTGACGCCCCTACTTTTCACTGGGGGTATGTTGCATCGCCTGCCAAGTCTTTTGCTTTCGTATGGAGTGATTTCTGTGTGCATATTAGGGACCAGTCCCTCCAGAATCTTCCAGGTGTAGATTATGATATATCTCTCTCGCCTGCGCTCTAGTGAGTACAAGTCAAGTGCTTCCAGGCGCTCCCAGTAGTTAAGGTGTTTGATGGAACTTATACGTGCAGTAAAGGTTCTCTGTACATTCTCTAGCTCTGCAATTTCACCTGCCTTGAATGGGGATGTTAATGTACAGCAGTATTCCAGCCTAGAAAGAATAAGTGATTTAAAAAGGATCATCATTGGCTTAGCATCTCCTGTCTTGAATGTTCTCATTATCCATCCTATCAGTTTCCTAGCAGATGTGATAGTGGCATTGTTGTGATCCTTGAAGGTAAGAACCTCTGACATTACCACTCCCAGGTCTCTCACATTACTTTTCCTCTCTATTGTGTGATTGGAGTTTGTAGTATACTCAGTTCTAGTTATTATTTCCTCCAGTTTTCAATAACGGAGTAGTTGGACTTTGTCTTCATTGAACATCATATTGTTCTCCGTTGCCCATTGGAAAACTTGGTTTATATCTTCTTGGAGGTTAACAGTGTCCTCAATGGATGACACTCTCATGCAGATCCTAGTATCGTCTGCAAAAGATGATACAGCGCTGTGGTTTACATCTCTGTCTATGTCTGATATGAGAATAAGGAACAGGATAGGTGCGAGTACTGTGCCTTGTGGGACAGAGCTCTTCACTATGGCAGCATCTGATTTAACTCTGTTTACCACTACTCTTTGTGTGCGATTGGTTAGAAAGTTGAAGATCCATCTGCCTACTTTGCCGGTTATC
Source organism: Cherax quadricarinatus (assembly GCF_038502225.1). Classification (NCBI taxonomy): domain Eukaryota; kingdom Metazoa; phylum Arthropoda; class Malacostraca; order Decapoda; family Parastacidae; genus Cherax; species Cherax quadricarinatus. The sequence continues at coordinate 25,184,835 of NC_091348.1, forward strand.
CCTTTAGCACGCATTTTGTGTGCTATTACACCATGGTCGCACTTGTCAAAGGCTTTTGCAAAGTCTGTGTATACTACATCCGCATTTTGTTTGTTTTCCAGTGCATCTAGGACCATACCATAGTGGTCAAGCAGTTGCGAAAGGCAGGAGCGACCTGCTCTGAAACCATGTTGCCCTGGGTTGTGCAATTTTTGGGAGTCCAGGTGGTTTGCTATCCTGCTTCTTAGAACTCTTTCAAAGATTTTTATGATGTGGGACGTTAAAGCTATTGGTCTATAGTTCTTAGCTACTGCTTTGCTGCTACCTTTATGGAGTGGGGCTATATCTGTTGTTTTTAGTGACTGTGGAATCTCGCCTGTGTCTAAGCTCCTTCTCCATAGCATACTTAGGGCCCGTGAGAGGGGTTTCTTGCAGTTTTTAATGAACACCGAGTTCCACGAGTCTGGGCCTGGGGCTGAGTGCATGGGCATGTCGTCGATGGCTTTTTCAAAGTCTAGTGGAGTTAGAGTTATGTCATAAATCTAGCCTACATTGGCAGGGTTTTGAGGCTCATTCATGAAAAAATTGTTTGGATCATTTATCTTTAAACTGGTTAGTGGCTCACTGAACACTGAGTCATACTGCAATTTCAGTATCTCGCTCATTTCTTTGTTGTCGTCAGTGTAGGATCCATCTTGTCTGAGCAGGGGCCCTATACTAGAAGTGCTTTTTGACTTGTTTTTCGCATATGAAAAAAAATATTTCGAATTTCTTTCAATTTCATTAATCGCTTTTAGCTCCTCTTGTCTCTCCTGGATCCTGTATGAGTCCTTTAACTTCAGCTCAATATTTTCCACTTCCCTGGTTAGCACTACCTTCCGTGTATCAGATAATCTGGCATTCTTGAGGAGCTCAATGATTCTTCGTCTTCTCCTGTAGAGGGAGCGTCTCTCTCTCTCTCCAGTTTACTTCTTCTTTTCTTTCGTCTTATAGGAATATATCTTGAACATACTTCAGCTACCAGGAGGGTGATCTTTTAGAGGCATTGGTTTGGGTCCATGTAATTTAAGATATCCTCCCAGCATGTTTCATTTAGGGCATAGTTTACCTGATCCCAGATGATGTTCTTGTTGTTGAAGTTGAATTTGGTAAAGGTATCCTCATAACTGAATGCATTGTGCTGATCATGACTCCTGTGCATGCAAGTCTGGATTTCGATTAGATTGTGATCAGAATTTGTTGTTCTTGATATTGTTATATTCCTTACCAAGTCCTCATTATTTGTGAAAATAAGGTCCAGTGTGTTCTCCAGTCTTGTTGGCTCCACTATTTGCTGACTTAGGGTGTGTTTGTTGCAGAAATTCAGCAGCTCCTGTGAGGGTTAGTGCAGGTGTAAAATTTAAATTATAGTTGGTGCAACAGGCTAATTTCCATGAAAAGGTTATGGAGAGAGTCTGGGTCAAAGGTGTAATCTTTAGTAAGGTCAGTTAAGAGTGTGTTAGAGTCATGTATACGTCGGAAGGGGATCGTGTATTCAGCTGATAGACATTACAGTCGATTATGATATATCAGTAGTAACCGACATTGTACACCAAGAATATTCTGTATTCAGAACTACCACACAGAGTGAACATAAAACCAGACAGCTTACCGCTTTCTCCTGAACCGGCGTCATTTAAGACTATAATGGCGCAGAACGGACCAAACTGGCGATTTCCACTGCAGTTTATGAGATGGTTGAGAATTATTGTAGCCACGGAATTGTAACATTTTCCATTTCATATTGATATCTCCACAGCACTTTCTTCCCTTTGCAGTTGTTGCTTTCTGGTACATAACATCAGTGGTGTACCCAGATCATGATCACATAACGAACATTGGTGTTATACAAGATAGAAATAATCATTGTAGAGTACTGTCTAATGTGTAGAAGCAACAGTTGTCTGGGAAATGAACCTGGACACTGATAACTCAGCTGGGAAATGTGCGTCTCAGTATAACTGTTGTTCATCAGTAATTTGAAGGTTTATAGACAGTGTAAAGTGTAAAGGATAATGTACACACCTTTGTGAAAGATGTTCATACACTAGTGTGGAGAACTGCGTATATAAACACGCGTACACAAACTAGCGTAAAATAAGGTGTACACTGTACACGCAGTGTGACGGATGATGTACACGCAGTGTGACGGATGATGTACACACAGTGTGACGGATGATGTACACGCAGTGTGACGGATGATGTACACGCAGTGCGGCGGATGATGTACACGCAGTGTGACGGATGATGTACACACATTGTGACGGATGATGTACACACATTGTGACGGATGATGTACACGCAGTGTGACGGATGATGTACACGCAGTGTGACGGATGATGTACACGCAGTGTGACGGATGATGTACACGCAGTGTGACGGATGATGTACACACAGTGTGACGGATGATGTACACACAGTGTGACGGATGATGTACACACAGTGTGACGGATGATGTACACGCAGTGTGACGGATGATGTACACACAGTGTGACGGATGATGTACACACAGTGTGACGGATGATGTACACACAGTGTGACGGATGATGTACACACAGTGTGACGGATGATGTACACGCAGTGTGACGGATGATGTACGTACACAAGAGCAGGAGTTCCCAACCTCGGGAACTAAATGGCCCCGTGTGGGGCCATTTAGTCTTGCCTATGATATAATGGAGGGAAACGAGAAACCAAAAAATAAAGAAAATATAATGAAATCTTGATTGATACGTCTCGTTATTATGTTTCTATGAGAGTAATTATGATGAGAGATTAATTTAATCTTTATTTTAGTGATTAAGATACCTTGCAGCTTTAATGATCCTATTTTAGTCGACAGGCTTCAAACCTCACAATATACCAACCTCAGTGGGTTGCCACATGTCATCAAAGGAAGTATACTGACTTACATAGCAAAGGCCGCCCACGAGGGTGAGTCTTTCTTTCACCTGAATCATTAATTTAGCCATAGAGAGGAATTTGGAGCTAGAATTCTGAAATTGGTCTTTTATGAGTGTGTGTGTGTGTGTGTACTCACCTAGTCGTGGTTGCAGGGGTCGATTCAAAGCTCCTGGTCCTTCCTCTTCATTGGCCGCAACTGGGTCACTCTTCCGCAACTGGGTCACTCTTCCTACTCCTTGAGCTTTATCATACCTCTGCTTAAAGCTATGTATGGATCCTGCCTCTACTGCATATATATATATATATGTGTGTGTGTGTGTGTGTGTGTGTGTGTGTGTGTGTGTGTGTGTGTGTGTGTGTGTGTGTGTGTGTGTGTGTGTTATTTATTAAACTTGTTTTTTCATATTAAACAATTAATATCATCTGGTAGGCGGCTTTACAGCAAACTTTCCTCAATATGGCATCACCATCTATTACGACCCAGGTAATCAAAGCCTGTTATCCTGGGTGTAAAGGGAAATTGGAGCAAAAATAAACACAGTTGCAATCTTTGAACTGTATTTTCCTTCACCAAGTATAAACAGATATATGTACTATGTGTACTAAGTACACTATATACACTATGTACAGCAATAGGTAATACAAGTGCACGCTACGTTAAGCCAAGGCAACTGTAGAAGCCAAAAGAGAGACAGACCACAGTGCTTCAACCAGCAGCAGAATGAATCCGACAAGGGTGAAAACGTGAGTGCTACCAGATCACCTTCACAACTGCCACACCCACAGTATGACTGGCTGAACCTAGGTACTGATCTGACGATGGGGCCCCCTGAATCATCAAACCCTTAGCACCTGGTTCGCTGGTTGAGGAGGCAGCCTATATGAGAGTGTATACATGTGCCGAATAAAGATGACGTACACCACCATTGCAGACAGTGGTGGAACAGATAAGCCTCAATGTGTTAACTGTCAGAAAATATTGGAAATTGGAAGTTTAAATCTGGAAAACATTCTGCTTATCTAAGAAATCAATATGCTGAGTTTTAATATCAGGATTTACCAATTATTTCAAGCAAGAGAAAGAGTTAATGTAGGGCTGTAGCTTCTGTGATACTCCAAACGAAGCAAGAGTATCTGTTTCTATCTCTGTAATGCACAAGCTCTCCTATACCAAAGAAATATACGAAGGTGGATCATAATTCCACAATACTAGTACACTCTGTGTGATATATACATTGTGGATTCCTCATTTTCATCTGAAAATGGTCTGGGAACTGCCAACCGCGTTTCTGTCTTCATTGGTGAACTATATTAGATTTGTCAAACCTTTATATCAGTCGACACACTGCTGGTTGGTAAGTATTCAACTTGTTGCAATTTGAAAAGTGTTAACCAGGCTCTTACATATCGCTCAAAACCTGCAATGAACTTGCATATTCCTGCCTCACCATCCAGCAAGGATATGACATGTCTAAATAACAAAAAGGCACAATACCGTGACTGGAACAATACACAAATAACCCGCACATAGAAGAGAGGAGCTTTGTAAATGGTCCAAGTCGGACCGAAACGTCGTCGTAAGCTGTTCTCTTTTATGTGCGAGTTATTTGTGTATATGACATGTCCTTTAAATGGGTGCACACACACTGAGGAATCACATATAATGAAACTGCTGATGAGCTTGGTAAATCAATGCACAATACAACATTAACTACATCGCTACCAACTCCACATGAAACACGTAATGTACTCTTGAAACTATCATTACAAATAATTTCGTTAAAAACTGGAAAATGATGTGATCTCCAACACACAATGCAACGATTTAAAGGGAGCTAGTGAATGTGGTAACATACAAGACATGTACCTAGAGTAATACACAGCACTGGTCAGACTAAGACTGGGACACACTAAGGTAGCAGCCCACTGCAACGGGTACATACATGATGTAAATGAAAGAGGTAGTCTTTGCAATGTTCTCCAACAATACATTTTCTCTTCCACTGTTATCGACATCACAATGAAAACAAGAAATATCTTCAAAAATAACTTTGTCACCACGAATATTCCCTTCACATTGGAAAAAGATTTTAGGAGGCACTGACAAAGTTGATGTCTCCTCATGTTCCGTGTACCTTTACTTTCCTCAATAGTCTAGGATCTCTGGAGGATTTCTTACGAAACCTTCAAGTAATTTACTTCTATTATAAGTCTGCAACTCAGTAAATTTTCCTATCAAGTCAGAGAATTGAAGGTATGAGTCTGAGTTTAATAGGTTTAACCCAGAATTTAAAATGAAATAGAGGTTTGAAGAGATTTGGCTCCCTCTTCAACTGGGTTCTCTTGCAAGGATTCTGTGAAGCTCTGTATTACTAATAGCAATGTCAATAGTTCTTCTTCTCTCACATAACAGAATCTTCATTAATATTTCTCCTACAGCTCATGCGGACAGACTACGATTGTAGATCATTCCTAAGTATCTTGCAAATCTCCAGCATGCTTGTAACTTAAGGTTAATTGCCATACTTTGAAGGTTTTAGTATGTTCTACAGGTACAGTTATTGAAATTTTGAGTATTACCTAAGAAAGAGATGCTGGACGCACCTTGTCTTTGATACAGCATATGAAATAAAGCTTTTGACTACTCCTGGACAACTTAGCGCTAACTTTCGTCTCTAGAATCCTGGATATTGGAGCTACAAAGTTCTGGACAGTCCCCAGATATTTTGAATCGATACCTGTGCTATTGCAAGAGGTACCACACTTGGAATCACATCGACAGGCCAACATGTAGGTCGTAACATACTTCACTTACGTATAAAGTTTTACCACAACTATAGTGAACCTAAATCCCCTTAATGAAAACACAAATAATGTACTGGAAGGTGAAATATCAAATACCAGCGGGTTAATTAAATTAGTTTAGTCTAAAGGAATGCGTTCCTAAGTATATTTAACAAATCAATAGTGTTTTCAGGAGTTTACAACGGTGCTCAACTTCACTTCTCGAATAAATAGACATTCATTTAAATTTACAAGTTATAATTAATGATTGAAATGACTTTACACTTTGTACATTGCGTTGAAAAATACTCGATACATATATTATTTAAATACATTAGTTGGACATGAAGCAAATATCCACGACACCCTAAATAGAGTATCCAAATAGATACACGTTGTAAAGCAACAGTCAACACACTAACTAATGACAGAAAACATGGAGGAGCAATAGCGACCATCAGAACCCTAAAGGTAGACAAGCAAGGTCGCAATACCTCACCAAAATCTCAATTACAATATTAGGTAATATAATGTGTCCCGACTATGATAGTCCAGATACAAGCAACAATGTTGAACATGTAATGGCAAGTTGTGGACAACAAGGTATCAAGACAGGAACATCTAGCAACAGTTCACAGGACGGCCAAATACGCCCTAAATAAGATCCTTGTGATCAGCCGTTGACAGCAGCACATATCCACAGTCAACAAGGTTCCAGATATGACAGAGAGAGAGAGAGAGAGAGAGAGAGAGCAGGGGGATGGGGGGGTTCAGGTAGGCAAACAGACACACACACCTTCAGTCTTTCCCCAGAAGCTTGTAGGTTACTGGCAGAAAAGTCTTTCACACAATAAGACTCGCATCCCTCAGCACTGCCTAGCATGGCCTTGGGCCAGGCTCGTTTGGTGCTTGCCTTGTCAACCAGGCTGTTGCTGTGGGCGGCCCGCTGGCCCATATATTCATACCAGCCCTCTTGATCTGGAAAAAAAAGAAAATGTGAGAGGAAATCACTGACCACAGTCCCAAACTGACAAAGCTCTTGAGACAGTAATCTCGCGGAAAATGGCACTATTTGTCGACTACCACTGTTACGAAAACAGTTGTAGTCTACTGGCCTGCACATCAGCTTCTAGCACAATAACCACTTAGGAACAAGCTAAAAGGCAGCAGAGAGAGAGTAAATGTTTGTATTTCCATAGCCAAATAATAATCTGGTATGCACAGTATATACAGGTATGTACAATGAGGAAAATGAAGGCACAAGACAAGGTGAGAACCGTAGCGACCAGACGTGAAGGTAAGTCTGCCAGTGATGATTCATGAGTCTACCACATCGCCACTAACATTACACTGTAGAATTAGTGTAGACCATAGGCACATAAATGACTCCTATAGAAGGAGTCCTACATCTTGTTGTTTGTAGAAAGACGGAAGATGATTGATGTGAGGAGAGGAAGGATGATTCAACAGCTGTGATATAAACATTTAACAACATTGACTTACAGCATGTGTGATCCATGGTTCCTTCCTCACCACTGTTACAACATGTGTGATCCATGGTTCCTTCCTCACCACTGTTACAACATGTGTGATCCATGGTTCCTTCCTCACCACTGTTACAACATGTGTGATCCATGGTTCCTTCCTCACCACTGTTACAACATGTGTGATCCATGGTTCCTTCCTCACCACTGTTACAACATGTGTGATCCATGGTTCCTTCCTCACCACTGTTACAACATGTGTGATCCATGGTTCCTTCCTCACCACTGTTACAACATGTATGATCCATGGTTCCTTCCTCACCACTGTTACAACATGTGTGATCCATGGTTCCTTCCTCACCACTGTTACAACATGTGTGATCCATGGTTCCTTCCTCACCACTGTTACAACATGTGTGATCCATGGTTCCTTCCTCACCACTGTTACAACATGTGTGATCCATGGTTCCTTCCTCACCACTGTTACAACATGTGTGATCCATGGTTCCTTCCTCACCACTGTTACAACATGTGTGATCCATGGTTCCTTCCTCACCACTGTTACAACATGTGTGATCCATGGTTCCTTCCTCACCACTGTTACAACATGTGTGATCCATGGTTCCTTCCTCACCACTGTTACAACATGTGTGATCCATGGTTCCTTCCTCACCACTGTTACAACATGTGTGATCCATGGTTCCTTCCTCACCACTGTTACAACATGTGTGATCCATGGTTCCTTCCTCACCACTGTTACAACATGTGTGATCCATGGTTCCTTCCTCACCACTGTTACAACATGTGTGATCCATGGTTCCTTCCTCACCACTGTTACAACATGTGTGATCCATGGTTCCTTCCTCACCACTGTTACAACATGTGTGATCCATGGTTCCTTCCTCACCACTGTTACAACATGTGTGATCCATGGTTCCTTCCTCACCACTGTTACAACATGTGTGATCCATGGTTCCTTCCTCACCACTGTTACAACATGTGTGATCCATGGTTCCTTCCTCACCACTGTTACAACATGTGTGATCCATGGTTCCTTCCTCACCACTGTTACAACATGTGTGATCCATGGTTCCTTCCTCACCACTGTTACAACATGTTATCAACATCACGTGTATGTTAATTTCATTATTTTTTCCGAGGTTTTATTATGTCTCAAAAATGGACTCAGTGTTTCCTTGGAGCTACAAGACAAACCAGTGGTATTAAATACTCACTGGTTGTACCATATTACCACTGCACACAAAATCACTTTGATAATTGTGTACAACACCATACTACACTGACATACCCCGCCCCTCACCCACACTGACATACCCCGCCCCTCACCCACACTGACATACCCCGCCCCTCTACCACACTGATATACCCCGCCCCTCACCCACACTGACAGACCCCGCCCCTCTACCACACTGACATACCCCGCCCCTCACCCACACTGACATACCCCGCCCCTCACCCACACTGACATACCCCGCCCCTCTACCACACTGACATACCCCGCCCCTCACCCACACTGACATACCCCGCCCCTCACCCACACTGACATACCCCGCCCCTCTACCACACTAACATACCCCGCCCCTCACCCACACTGACATACCCCGCCCCTCACCCACACTGACATACCCCGCCCCTCTACCACACTGACATACCCCGCCCCTCACCCACACTGACATACCCCGCCCCACTACCACACTGATATACCCCGCCCCTCACCCACACTGACATACCCCGCCCCTCTACCACACTGACATATCCCGCCCCTCTACCACACTGACATACCCCGACCCCTCACCCACACTGACATACCCCGCCCCTCTACCTCGCTGACATACCCCACCCCTCACTCACACTGACATACCCCGCCCCTCTACCACACTGACATACCCCGCCATTCTACTACACAGACATACTCCGCCCATCTACCACAATGTAATACTCCGCCCCTCGACTACACTGACATACCCCGCCCTCCGCCACACTGACATTGACATACACCGCCCCTCTACCTCACTGACATACCCCGCCCCTTTACCACACTAACGTACCCCGCTCCTCTACCACACTGACATACCCCGCCCCTCTACCACACTGACATACTCCGCCCATCTACCACACTGGCATACCCCGCCCCTCTACCACACTGGCATACCCCTCCCTTCTACCACACTGACATACCCCGCCCCACTACCACACTGACATACCCCGCCTCTCTACCACACTGACATACCCCGCCCTTCTACCACACTGACATACCCCGCCCCTCTACCACACTAATATACCCCGCTCCTCTACCACATGGACATATCACGCCCCTCTACCACATTGACATACCCCGCTCCTCTACCACACTGACATACCCCGCCCCTCTACTACACTGACATAACCCGCCCCTCTTCCACACTGACATACCCAGCACCTCAACCACATTGACATACCCCGCCCCCTCTACTACACTGACATACCCCGCCCGTCTAACACACTGGCATACCCCGCCCCTCACCCACACTGACATAACTCGCCCCTCTACCACACTGACATACCCTACCCCTCTACTACACTGACATACCCTGCCCCTCTACCACACTGACATACCCCACCCCTCTACCACACTGACATAAACCCGCCTCTCTACCACACTGACATACCCCGCCACTCTACTACACTGACACACTCCGCCCTTCTACCACATTGACATACCCCGCCCCTCTACCACACTGACGTACCCCGCCCATCAACCACACTGACACACCCCGCCCCTCTACAACACTGACATGCCCCGCCCCTGTACCACACTGACATACCCCGCCCCTCTACCACACTGACATACCCCGCCCCTCAACTACAATGACATATCCGCCCCTCTACAACACTCACTGACATACACTGCCACTCTCCCACACACACTGACATACACTGCCACTCTCCCACACACACACTGACACACACTGCCACTCTCCCGCACACACTGACATACAATGCCACTCTCCTACACACACACTGACATACACTGTCGCTCTCCCACACACACTGACATACACTGCCACTCTCCCACACACACTGACATACACTGCCACTCTCCACACACACTGACATACACTGCCACTCTCCCACACACACTGACATACACTGTCACTCTTCCACACACACTGACATACACTGCCACTCTCCCACACACACTGACATACACTGCCACTCTCCCACACACACTGACATACACTGCCACTCTCCCACACACACTGATATACACTGCCACTCTCCCACACACACTGACATACACTGTCACTCTCCCACACACACTGACGTACAATGCCACTTTCCCACACACACTGACATACACTGTCACTCTCCCACACACACTGACATACACTGTCACTCTCCCACACACACTGACGTACAATGCCACTCTCCCACACACACTGACATACACTGCCACTCTCCCACACACACTGACATACACTGCCACTCTCCCACACACACTGACATACACTGTCACTCTCCCACACACACTGACATACAATGCCACTCTCCCACACACACTGACATACACTGCCACTCTCCCACACACACTGACATACACTGCCACTCTCCCACACACACTGACATACACTGTCACTCTCTCACACACACTGACATACACTGCCACTCTCCCACACACACTGACATACACTGCCACTCTCCCACACACATTGACATACACTGCCACTCTCCCACACACACTGACATACACTGTCACTCTCCCACACACATTGACATACACTGTCACTCTCCCACACACACTGACATACACTGTCACTCTCCCACACACACTGACATACACTGTCACTCTCCCACACACACTGACATACACTGTCACTCTCCCACACACACAGACATACACTGCCACTCTCCCACACACACTGACATACACTGTCACTCTCCCACACACACTGACATACACTGTCACTCTCCCACACACACTGACATACACTGTCACTCTCCCACACACACTGACATACACTGTCACTCTCCCACACACACTGACATACACTGTCACTCTCCCACACACACTGACATACACTGTCACTCTCCCACACACACTGACATACACTGCCACTCTCCCACACACACTGACATACAATGCCACTCTCTCACACACACTGACATACACTACCACTCTCCCACACACACTGACATACACTGCCACTCTCCCACACACACTGACATACACTGAGACTCTCCCACACACACTGACATACACTGCCACTCTCCCACACACACTGACATACACTGTCACTCTCCCACACACACTGACATACACTGCCACTCTCCCACACACACTGACATACACTGCCACTCTCCCACACACACTGACATACAATGCCACTCTCCCACACACACTGACATACACTACCACTCTCCCACACACACTGACATACACTGCCACTCTCCCACACACACTGACATACACTGTCACTCTCCCACACACACTGACATACACTACCACTCTCCCACACACACTGACATACACTGTCACTCTCCCACACACACTGACATACACTGCCACTCTCTCACACACACTGACATACACTGTCACTCTCCCACACACACTGACATACACTGCCACTCTCCCACACACACTGACATACACTGCCACTCTCCCACACACACTGACATACAATGCCACTCTCCCACACACACTGACATACACTACCACTCTCCCACACACACTGACATACACTGCCACTCTCCCACACACACTGACATACACTGTCACTCTCCCACACACACTGACATACACTACCACTCTCCCACACACACTGACATACACTGCCACTCTCCCACACACATTGACATACACTGCCACTCTCCCACACACACTGACATACACTGTCACTCTCCCACACACATTGACATACACTGTCACTCTCCCACACACACTGACATACACTGTCACTCTCCCACACACACTGACATACAATGTCACTCTCCCACACACACAGACATACACTGCCACTCTCCCACACACACTGACATACACTGTCACTCTTCCACACACACTGACATACACTGTCACTCTCCCACACACACTGACATACACTGTCACTCTCCCACACACACTGACATACACTGTCACTCTCCCACACACACTGACATACACTGTCACTCTCCCACACACAGTGACATACACTGCCACTCTCCCACACACACTGACATACACTGCCACTCTCCCACACACACTGACATACACTGTCACTCTTCCACACACACTGACATACACTTCCACTCTCCCACACACACTGACATACACTTCCACTCTCCCACACACACTGACATACACTGCCCCTCTCCCACACACACTGACATACACTGCCACTCTCCCACACACAATGACATACACTGCCACTCTCCCACACACACTGACATACAATACCACTTTCCCACACACACTGACATACACTGCCACTCTCCCAAACACAATGACATACACTGCCACTCTCCCACACACACTGACATACACTGCCACTCTCCCAAACACAATGACATACACTGCCACTCTCCCACACACACTGACATACACTGTCACTCTCCCACACACACAGACATACACTGTCACTCTCCCACACACACTGACATACACTGCCACTCTCCCACACACAATGACATACAATGCCACTTTCCCACACACACTGACATACACTGCCACTCGCCCACACACAGTGACATACAATGCCACTTTCCCACACACACTGACATACACTGTCACTCTCCCACACACACTGACATACACTGCCACTCTCCCACACACACTGACATACACTGCCACTCTCCCACACACACTGACATTCACTGCCACTCTCCCACACACTCTGACATACACTGTCATTCTCCCACACACACTGACATACACTGTCACTCTCCCACACACAATGACATACCCTGTCACTCTCCCACACACACTGACATACACTGCCAATCTCCCACACACACTGACATACACTGTCATCCTCCCACACACACTGACATACACTGCCACTCTCCCACACACACTGACATATACTGTCACTCTTCCACACACACTGACATACACTGAAACTCTCCCACACACATTGACATACACTGCCACTCTCCCACACACACTGACATACACTGCCACTCTCCCACACAGACTGACATACACTGCCACTCTCCCACACACACTGACATACACTGCCACTCTCCCACACACACTGACATACACTGTCACTCTCCCACACACACTGACATACACTGTCACTCTTCCACACACACTGACATACACTGCCACTCTCCCACACACACTGACATTCACTACCCCTCTCCCACACACACTGACATACACTGCCACTCTCCCACACACACTGACATACACTGCCACTCTCCCACACGCACTGACATACACTGTCACTCTCTCACACACACTGACATACACTGCGACTCTCCCACACACACTGACATACACTGTCACTCTCCCACACACACTGACATACACTGCGACTCTCCAACACACACTGACATACAATGTCACTCTCCCACACACACTGACATACACTGCCACTCTCCCACACACACTGACATACACTGCCACTCTCCCACACACACTGACATATACTGTCACTCTTCCACACACACTGACATACACTTCCACTATCCCACACACATTGACATACACTGCCACTCTCCCACACACACTGACATACACTGCCACTCTCCCACACACACTGATATACACTGCCACTCTCCCACACACACTGACATGCAATGCCACTCTCCCACACACACTGACATACACTGCCACTCTCCCACACACACTGACATACAATGTCATTTTCCCACACACACTGACATACACTGCCACTCTCCCACACACACTGACATACACTGCCACTCTCCCACACACACTGACATACAATGCCACTTTCCCACACACACTGACATACACTGCCACTCTCCCACACACACTGACATACACTGCCACTCTCCCACACACACTGACATACAATACCACGTTCCCACACACACTGACATACACTGCCACTCTCCCACACACACTGACATACAATGCCACTCTCCCACACACACTGAAATACACTGCCACTCTCCCAAACACACTGACATACACTACCACTCTCCCACACACACTAACATACACTGTCACTCTCCCACACACACTGACATACACTGTTACTCTCCCACACACCCTGACATACACTGCCACTCTCCCACACACACTGACATTCACTGTCACTCTCCAACACACACTGACATACACTGCCACTCTCCCACACACACTGACATACACTGCCACTCTCCCACACACACTGACATTCACTGCCACTCTCCCACACACACTGACATACACTGCCACTCTCCCACACACACTGACATACACTGTTATTCTCCCACACACACTGACATACACTGTCACTCTCCCACACACACTGACATACACTGTCACTCTCCCACACACACTGACATAAACTGCCACTCTCCCACACACACTGACATACACTGCCACTCTCCCACACACACTGACATACACTGCCACTCTCCCACACACACTGACATAAACTGTCACTCTCCCACACACACTGACATACACTGCCACTCTCCCACACACACTGACATACACTGCCACTCTCCCACACACACTGACATACACTGTCACTCTCCCACACACACTGACATACACTGTCACTCTCCCACACACACTGACATACACTGTCACTCTCCCACACACACTGACATACACTGCCACTCTCCCACACACACTGACATACACTGTTATTCTCCCACACACACTGACATACACTGTCACTCTCCCACACACACTGACATACACTGTCACTCTCCCACACACACTGACATACACTGTCACTCTCCCACACACACTGACATACACTGTCACTCTCCCACACACACTGACATACACTGTCACTCTCCCACACACACTGACATGCACTGTCACTCTCCCACACACACTGACATACACTGCCACTCTCCCACACACACTGACATAAACTGCCACTCTCCCACACACAATGATATACACTGCCACTCTCCCACACACACTGACATACACTGTCACTCTCCCACACACACTGACATACACTGCAACTCTCCCACACACACTGACATACACTGTCACTCTCCCACACACACTGACATACACTGCCACTCTCCCACACACACTGACATACACTGCCACTCTCCCACACACACTGACATACACTGTCACTCTCCCACACACACTGACATACACTGCCACTCTCTCACACACACTGACATACACTGCGACTCTCCCACACACACTGACATACACTGCCACTCTCTCACACACACTGACATACACTGTCACTCTCCCACACACACTGACATACACTGCGACTCTCCCACACACTCTGACATACACTGTCACTCTCCCACACACACTGACATACAATGCCACTCTCCCACACACACTGACATACACTGCCACTCTCCCACACACACTGACATACACTGCGACTCTTCCACACACACTGACATACACTGCCCCTCTCCCACACACACTGACATATACTGTGACTCTCCCACACACACTGACATAAACTGCGAGTCTTCCACACACACTGACATACACTGCCACTCCCCGACACACACTAACATACACTGCCACTCTCCCACACACACTGACATACAATGCCACTCTCCCACACACACTGACATACACTGCCACTCTCCCACACACACTGACATACACTGCCACTCTCCCACACACACTGGCATACACTGCCACTCTCCCACACACACTGACATACACTGCCACTCTTCCACACACACTGACATACACTGCCACTCTCCCACACACATCTGACATACACTGCCACTCTCCCACACACACTGACATACACTGTCACTCTCCCACACACACTGGCATACACTGCCACTCTCCCACACACACAGACATACACTGCCACTCTCCCAAACACACTGACATACACTGAAACTCTCCCACACACACTGACATACACTGCCACTCTCCCACACACACTGTCATACACTGTCACTCTCCCACACACACTGACATACACTGCCACTCTCCCACACACACTGACATACACTGCGACTCTTCCACACACACTGACATACACTGCCCCTCTCCCACACACACTGACATATACTGTCACTCTCCCACACACACTGACATAAACTGCGAGTATTCCACACACACTGACGTACACTGCCACTCTCCCACACACACTGACATACACTGCCACTCTCCCACACACACTGACATACACTGCCACTCTCCCACACACACTGACATACAATGCCACTCTCCCACACACACTGACATACACTGCCACTCTCCCACACACACTGACATACACTGCCACTCTCCCACACACACTGGCATACACTGCCACTTTCCCACACACACTGACATACACTGCCACTCTTCCACACACACTGACATACACTGCCACTCTCCCACACATCTGAGATACACTGCCACTCTTCCACACACACTGACATACACTGCCACTCTCCCACACACATCTGAGATACACTGCCACTCTGCCACACACACTGACATACACTGCCACTCTCCCACACACACTGACATACACTGAAACTCTCCCACACACACTGACATACACTGCCACTCTCCCACACACACTGATATACACTGCCACTCTCCCACACACACTGACATGCAATGCCACTCTCCCACACACACTGACATACACTGCCACTCTCCCACACACACTGACATACAATGTCATTTTCCCACACACACTGACATACACTGCCACTCTCCCACACACACTGACATACACTGCCACTCTCCCACACACACTGACATACAATGCCACTTTCCCACACACACTGACATACACTGCCACTCTCCCACACACACTGACATACACTGCCACTCTCCCACACACACTGACATACAATACCACGTTCCCACACACACTGACATACACTGCCACTCTCCCACACACACTGACATACAATGCCACTCTCCCACACACACTGAAATACACTGCCACTCTCCCAAACACACTGACATACACTACCACTCTCCCACACACACTAACATACACTGTCACTCTCCCACACACACTGACATACACTGTTACTCTCCCACACACCCTGACATACACTGCCACTCTCCCACACACACTGACATTCACTGTCACTCTCCAACACACACTGACATACACTGCCACTCTCCCACACACACTGACATACACTGCCACTCTCCCACACAGACTGACATTCACTGCCACTCTCCCACACACACTGACATACACTGCCACTCTCCCACACACACTGACATACACTGTTATTCTCCCACACACACTGACATACACTGTCACTCTCCCACACACACTGACATACACTGTCACTCTCCCACACACACTGACATAAACTGCCACTCTCCCACACACACTGACATACACTGCCACTCTCCCACACACACTGACATACACTGCCACTCTCCCACACACACTGACATAAACTGTCACTCTCCCACACACACTGACATACACTGCCACTCTCCCACACACACTGACATACACTGCCACTCTCCCACACACACTGACATACACTGTCACTCTCCCACACACACTGACATACACTGTCACTCTCCCACACACACTGACATACACTGTCACTCTCCCACACACACTGACATACACTGCCACTCTCCCACACACACTGACATACACTGTTATTCTCCCACACACACTGACATACACTGTCACTCTCCCACACACACTGACATACACTGTCACTCTCCCACACACACTGACATACACTGTCACTCTCCCACACACACTGACATACACTGTCACTCTCCCACACACACTGACATACACTGTCACTCTCCCACACACACTGACATGCACTGTCACTCTCCCACACACACTGACATACACTGCCACTCTCCCACACACACTGACATAAACTGCCACTCTCCCACACACAATGATATACACTGCCACTCTCCCACACACACTGACATACACTGTCACTCTCCCACACACACTGACATACACTGCAACTCTCCCACACACACTGACATACACTGTCACTCTCCCACACACACTGACATACACTGCCACTCTCCCACACACACTGACATACACTGCCACTCTCCCACACACACTGACATACACTGTCACTCTCCCACACACACTGACATACACTGCCACTCTCTCACACACACTGACATACACTGCGACTCTCCCACACACACTGACATACACTGCCACTCTCTCACACACACTGACATACACTGTCACTCTCCCACACACACTGACATACACTGCGACTCTCCCACACACTCTGACATACACTGTCACTCTCCCACACACACTGACATACAATGCCACTCTCCCACACACACTGACATACACTGCCACTCTCCCACACACACTGACATACACTGCGACTCTTCCACACACACTGACATACACTGCCCCTCTCCCACACACACTGACATATACTGTGACTCTCCCACACACACTGACATAAACTGCGAGTCTTCCACACACACTGACATACACTGCCACTCCCCGACACACACTAACATACACTGCCACTCTCCCACACACACTGACATACAATGCCACTCTCCCACACACACTGACATACACTGCCACTCTCCCACACACACTGACATACACTGCCACTCTCCCACACACACTGGCATACACTGCCACTCTCCCACACACACTGACATACACTGCCACTCTTCCACACACACTGACATACACTGCCACTCTCCCACACACATCTGACATACACTGCCACTCTCCCACACACACTGACATACACTGTCACTCTCCCACACACACTGGCATACACTGCCACTCTCCCACACACACAGACATACACTGCCACTCTCCCAAACACACTGACATACACTGAAACTCTCCCACACACACTGACATACACTGCCACTCTCCCACACACACTGTCATACACTGTCACTCTCCCACACACACTGACATACACTGCCACTCTCCCACACACACTGACATACACTGCGACTCTTCCACACACACTGACATACACTGCCCCTCTCCCACACACACTGACATATACTGTCACTCTCCCACACACACTGACATAAACTGCGAGTCTTCCACACACACTGACGTACACTGCCACTCTCCCACACACACTGACATACACTGCCACTCTCCCACACACACTGACATACACTGCCACTCTCCCACACACACTGACATACACTGCCACTCTCCCACACACACTGACATACACTGCCACTCTCCCACACACACTGACATACACTGCCACTCTCCCACACACACTGACATACACTGCCACTCTCCCACACACACTGACATACACTGCCACTCTCCCACACACACTGACATACACTGCCACTCTCCCACACACACTGACATACACTGCCACTCTCCCACACACACTGACATACACTGCCACTCTCCCACACACACTGACATACACTGCCACTCTCCCACACACACTGACATACACTGCCACTCTCCCACACACACTGACATACACTGCCACTCTCCCACACACACTGACATACACTGCCACTCTCCCACACACACTGACATACACTGCCACTCTCCCACACACACTGACATACACTGCCACTCTCCCACACACACTGACATACACTGCCACTCTCCCACACACACTGACATACACTGTCACTCTCCCACACACACTGACATACACTGCCACTCTCCCACACACACTGACATACACTGTCACTCTCCCACACACACTGACATACACTGCCACTCTCCCACACACACTGACATACACTGCCACTCTCCCACACACACTGACATACACTGTCACTCTCCCACACACACTGACATACACTGCCACTCTCCCACACACACTGACATACACTGCCACTCTCCCACACACACTGACATACACTGCCACTCTCCCACACACACTGACATACACTGCCACTCTCCCACACGCACTGACATACACTACCACTCTCCCACACACACTGACATACACTGTCACTCTCCCACACACACTGACATACACTGCCACTCTCCCACACACACTGACATACACTGCCACTCTCCCACACACACTGACATACACTGCCACTCTCCCACACACACTGACATACACTGCCACTCTCCCACACACACTGACATACACTGCCACTCTCCCACACACACTGACATACACTGCCACTCTCCCACACACACTGACATACACTGCCACTCTCCCACACACACTGACATACACTGTCACTCTCCCACACACACTGACATACACTGTCACTCTCCCACACACACTGACATACACTGTCACTCTCCCACACACACTGACATACACTGCTACTCTCCCACACACACTGACATACACTGCCACTCTCCCACACACACTGACATACACTGTCACTCTCCCACACACTGACATACACTGCCACTCTCCCACACACACTGACATACACTGTCACTCTCCCACACACACTGACATACACTGACACTCTCCCACACACACTGACATACACTGTCACTCTCCCACACACTGACATACACTGTCACTCTCCCACACACACTGACATACACTGTCACTCTCCCACACACACTGACATACACTGCCACTCTCCCACACACACTGACATACACTGCCACTCTCCCACACACACTGACATACACTGTCACTCTCCCACACACACTGACATACACTGTCACTCTCCCACACACACTGACATACACTGACATACACTCTCCCACACACACTGACATACACTGCCACTCTCCCACACACACTGACATACACTGTCACTCTCCCACACACACTGTCATACACTGTCACTCTCCCACACACACTGACATACACACTCTCCCACACACACTGACATACACTGTCACTCTCCACACACACTGACATACACTGACATACACTGTCACTCTCCCACACACACTGACATACACTGTCACTCTCCCACACACACTGACATACACTGTCACTCTCCCACACACACTGACATACACTGACACTCTCCCACACACACTGACATACACTGTCACTCTCCCACACACACTGACATACACTGACACACTCTCCCACACACACTGACATACACTGTCACTCTCCCACACACACTGACATCCACTGCCACTCTCCCACACACACTGACATACACTGTCACTCTCCCACACACACTGACATACACTGACACTCTCCCACACACACTCATACACTGCCACACACACTGACATACACTGTCACTCTCCCACACACACTGACATACACTGTCACTCTAGGAAAGGTTGAAGGTCCTTGAACTGTATTCCCTCGAACGCAGGCGAGAGAGATACATAATAATATACACTTGAAAGGTCCTTGAGGGATTGGCACCAAACCTGCACACGAAAATAACTCCCTATGATAGCAAAAGACTCGGCAGGAGATGCAACATTCCCCCGATGAAAAGCAGGGGTGCCACGAGTACACTGAGAGACAACACAGTAAGTGTCCGGGGCCCAAGACTGTTCAACTGCCTCCCAGCATACATAAAGGGGATTACCAATAGACCCCTGACTGTCTTCAAGAAGGCACTGGACAGGCACCTAAAGTCAGTACCTGACCAACCGGGCTGTGGTTCGTACGTCAGCTTGCGTGCGGTCAGCAGTAACAGCCTGGTTGATCAGACCCTGATCCACCATGAGGCCTAGTCTCAGACCGAGCCTCGGGGGGCGTTGACCCCCGAAACCCTCTCCAGGTAAACTCCAGGTAAACATTGATAATTGAGAGTAAGTCTAGGACAGCACAAGTCTGTGGACATAGACAATAGAGAGAAGCAACTGGAACACTTACCGTTTGTTTGCGACTCTAATTTGAAAAAGGAAATTCTTGAATTTAGTTTAAAATTAGCTGAAGTATCAAATTTTGGACCAACAGGTTGGTTTTCGGATTAATATTACAGCTTTTCTGGTATCAGTTTATAGATTAGATTGCGGTCTATTGATGAGTGAATTAGGCCAAAAATAGGACCGGAAAATGACAGACTTTGGCCTACTTCCCCCGGCAGTAAACCCTCCAGGTGGCTATTTCAAAGATTATATAGGCCATCGTTGACCTTCAGATAGACCTTAATAAACAGCCACTAATGCCCAAATCACAGTTGCACCGTAATTCATAAATCACAGTTGCACCGTAATTCATAAATCACAGTTGCACCGTAATTCATAAATCACAGCTGCACCGTAATTCATAAATCACAGCTGCACCGTAATTCATAAATCACAGCTGCACCGCAATTCATAAATCACAGCTGCACCGCAATTCATAAATCACAGCTGCACCGTAATTCATAAATCACAGCTGCACCGCAATTCATAAATCACAGCTGCACCGTAATTCATAAATCACAGCGCACCGTAATTCATAAATCACAGCTGCACCGCAATTCATAAATCACAGCTGCACCGTAATTCATAAATCACAGCTGCACCGTAATTCATAAATCACAGCTGCACCGTAATTCATAAATCACAGCTGCACCGCAATTCATAAATCAAAGCTGCACCGAAATTCATAAATCACAGCTGCACCGTAATTCATAAATCACAGCTGCACCGCAATTCATAAATCACAGCTGCACCGTAATTCATAAATCACAGCTGCACCGCAATTCATAAATCACAGCTGCACCGCAATTCATAAATCACAGCTGCACCGCAATTCATAAATCACAGCTGCACCGTAATTCATAAATCACAGCTGCACCGTAATTCATAAATCACAGCTGCACCGCAATTCATAAATCAAAGCTGCACCGAAATTCATAAATCACAGCTGCACCGTAATTCATAAATCACAGCTGCACCGCAATTCATAAATCACAGCTGCACCGTAATTCATAAATCACAGCTGCACCGCAATTCATAAATCACAGCTGCACCGCAATTCATAAATCACAGCTGCACCGCAATTCATAAATCACAGCCGCACCGTAATTCATAAATCACAGCTGCACCGTGATTCATAAATCACAGCTGCACCGTGATTCATAAATCACAGCTGCACCGTAATTCATAAATCACAGTTGCACCGTAATTCATAAATCACAGTTGCACCGTAATTCATAAATCACAGCTGCACCGCAATTCATAAATCACAGCTGCACCGTAATTCATAAATCACAGCTGCACCGTAATTCATAAACCAAAGCTGCACCGCAATTCATAAATCACAGCTGCACCGCAATTCATAAATCACAGCTGCACCGTAATTCATAAATCACAGCTGCACCGCAATTCATAAATCACAGCTGCACCGTAATTCATAAATCACAGTTGCACCGCAATTCATAAATCAAAGCTGCGCCGTAATTCATAAATCAAAGCTGCACCGTAATTCATAAATCAAAGATGCACCGTAATTCATAAATCACAGTTGCACCGCAATTCATAAATCAAAGCTGCACCGTAATTCATAAATCACAGCTGCACCGTAATTCATAAATCACAGCTGCACCGTAATTCATAAATCACAGCTGCACCGTAATTCATAAATCAAAGCTGCACCGTAATTCATAAATCACAGCTGCACCGTAATTCATAAATCACAGCTGCAAAGCGACATAACTCATAACCTAACATAAACAGCCTAGATGGCACACATGAAATACGATGTACTCAGTCAGTTACCTCATAAAACTTAAGTTATTAATAACTGGGCAACGATGTTGTCTAACTGAGCAGTGGTTCAGATCAG